>NC_064866.1:18137175-18437175 GCF_024139225.1 Suncus etruscus | reverse complement strand
CAGGAGAGCTTGTAAGGGGCTGGGGTCACACGGCTTGAAACAGCTGTGTGGCTTTTTTAATTAAAGGCTTTGTATTGTTGCAATTGCTGGCTAAGGAGGGGAGGGTGGTGAGGGGAGTAAAGGTTTTGGTGGAACAGGGACGGAGCTGAGACTAGGGAAGTGAAGGGCTGTTTAGGATTTTGCACAGAGGGTGCAGCGGCAGAAGTAAAGATGAAGGGTCAGAAGAGGAAGGAAACTGAGAGACAGAGTCAGAGCGAGAGGGAGCCCAGGAACACTAGATTTCTGGCAAACATCATGAACAAACATTAAAAAATTACAAATATCTTTTTTGGTAACCTCTATATGTCTGGCTTTCAACTCAGACTGTATATATTTAATGAATTTAAGTTCAGTACTCAACGAAAACACCCATGGTAGCGTATCCTATGGGTGAAGCCCCAAAAGCCAATCAGGGGCGGCAATCAGAACGACTGAAAAAACTGCAGTTTAAATTTTTGATTAAGGCTAACTCGTTTCAACGCTTACCCTGATGAGGTATTTCCTGCGATTTATGAAACAGCTCCGGACTCGCCGACCTATAGTCGTTCGGGGTGTGGCGGTGGTCTTCGAGCCCAGCGTTGGGCGCCAAAATGCAGGGTCCAGAAGCCCCCCAGGGGGGCCCGGCCAGCAGGAATTAGCTGGGAAGGCTTCTCAGACAACCGCACTCCTATTTTGCTGAGTAGAAGAACAACCACACCTGTAAAAAATCTGAGAGAGGTTAATAATAAAGACCTAAGGCAATATCTCACTGCTCAAAGGCGTTTATTGAAATACAACTCCTTCTTTTATAGTGAAGGAGAAGGGGGCAGTACAAAGGTGCTGTCAATCATACTTTTGGCGCGAAATGGACAGTGGGCTAGGGGGCTGGATGACCTTCAAGCTATGCTGAACGTGCTGTTTCAATGGAAACTTTTAGTGTCCTTCTAGCTGCATTCCTAATTGCTTGACTATCAGGAAATGGTGCAAGATGTGCTTGTCTCAGTGATCTTGAACAGACAATGTAGCATATACTTATTGAAAACAGCCTAATTCACTCCGGAATGTGGTCTTAAGGAATGGGTCCTAGTTTCTGATAACTGTACCAGGCAGTTTTTACTCTCCTCCGGGCTTAGAGCTAAATTATGTCCTGCAGCTGCACATTCTTTTCTCTTAGCTCAAAAATTTGCAGCAAGACTGCATATTGCTTTTAGGTGAAAAGCTGGGCTATGGCAGAAAGAACCGCAAAATGTCCTCAAACAAGTCAGTTCCCAACAGCTAATGAGTGAGACAAGTAGAATGTCTATCTCGAATACAGGCAAGGGTGAGGGAGGATGAAGGGGGCATTGGTGGTGAGAATGTTGCACTGGTGAAGGGGGGTGTTCTATCTATGACTGAAACCCAACTACAATCATGCTTGTAATCATGGTGCTTAAATAAAGATTTTATTTTAAAAATATTTAAAAATTAAAAAAACAAAAAACCAAAAAAACAAAACTGGCAGTTGTTAAGTCACAGGAAGAACCAGAGGCTGGGATCCTGGTTCCTACATTCATTTTCAATAGAGTAACTCTATTTTATTTCACTCATTTGCTTCTGCTTCAGCTTAATTTGAAGAAAGCTCTCCTGCCAATAAAAAGTCATTAGAGAGTAAGGGATAGAAATGTTGTAGAAGTCTTGATGTTGGTGAAAGAGATTGATAGTTCTTGTAAAACAAGGATTTAAACAGATGGCAGTAGGGAAAAAAATAACTCCGGGTAAAGAGAAAAATGTGAGTGAACATTAATCAGATAGACCTCATGTAAGATACAAAAAATTCTGTAAAAAAAAAAAAGAAGCATGGAGTTAGTCTGAATCTGAGCATATAGCAGTGAGAGGTCTTGTGGACTCAGACCCAGGCATGTTCTGATGCTCTGGTTTGTTCATTTTGTCAGAAATTTTTACAGAAAAAAAAAGTGAGAGCTTGCCTGCAAACCAAAGATAGCTCCTGATTAATATTTGACTGGTTATTGTTTGTAAAACTTTCTACCAATCAGAAATGTACTGATAGAAAGCCTTATTTGCATAATGCAAATCAGAATTGGGACTAGCTCAGCTCTTTGTGTTAAATGCTCCAGAGTGCCAATCAACACAACTCTAATGCTTCTTGGCTCTGTATAGTACCAAAGCCCTTGTGTAGTATTTGATTTAGGAGCTATAACTGGACCAGTCATCAGTTTCTCTACTTGCAGATAAAAAGGACATTTTTTTCAGTCTTAAATGAAATCTCAGTATTATATTAGGATTGTTTATAAGATAGGTACTATAGAATAGACACAGTAGAGAAACTGAGACAACAAAATTATAAGAAGATGCAAACCATGCTAACTTGAATAAGGATGTTAAAGCATAAAAATAAACAAGGCTTTTGAAAGACAGAGGAGTTGAAGGGTGGTGGCATAAATGGACTGGGTTTGTGTCCTTTGTCATTAGTAGTCAGAGAAGCAGCTAAAACAATGACATTTGAGCAAAAACTTTGAGAAAAAAATGGCTTTCTAGATGAAAGAAATGTTTCAGGCAAAGGGACTAGGAAGAAAATAATAATGGAGAACTAAGTGAAACAAGAAATTCCCAATAACTGAACTCAAGAACAAAGGCAGAAAACAAAGTCAGAGGGGAAAAAAGTGACCTGGGGAGCGGAACTTTGATAAAGGAATGATGACTTTAGATCTCAACTTGAAAGACAGGGCAAAGCACTGAAGGATTCTATTTAGAGGAGTGACATAAAATGACATTGAAAAATTATTTGGGTCTCAGAATTTTCCAAGAGTGCTTGGGCATCCATGGATCAATTCCATTAAAACACAAGTTGAATTATACAAAAGGTCTGTGTTGCTAGTGGAAAGTATATACTTCACCTTTAAGCTATCTACCCAAGTTCGAAACACAACATATTTTTTAAAACCTAGTTTTCTATTTGTTATCAAATCACTATAAATTATAAGGTTATTCATGAATCAGATTCAGGTGTATAATGCTTACCAATATACACTTCCCTTTGTTTTTTTTGTTTTTTGTTTTTCCGGGCCACACCCGTTTGATGCTCAGGGGTTACTCCTGGCTCAGAAATTGCCCCTGGCTTGGGGGAACCATATGGGACGCCGGTGGATCGAACCGTGGTCCTTCCTTGGCTAGCGCTTGCAAGGTAGACATCTTACCTCTAAGGCCACCTCACCGGCCCCACAGTTCCCTTTGTCAATGTCCTCTATTCACCTCCCCTTCATTTTTTATATCAGTTAATTTTTTTTTCTTTTTATTTTTCCTATTAAGCTCTGTTGTTTACAATAACGTTACTGATAGGGTATCATGCATATCATTTTTACCACCTTTAGGCATGCAGTCTACTTCCAGAGATGTCTTCTCCCTAATATTGTCATAGTGATTCTTTCCTTGCCCTTATCTAACCTTCCTGATCTCACCACTCCCTAATTCCTCCAGTTATTTTTCCTTAACTTCTCTCTTTGGGCCTTAGTTTTTAGTCTACTATGTTTCTTTATCTCCCACATATGAGTAAGAACATACTGTGTCTCTCCCTGACTCATTTCACTCATCCAGGTGCTCTCCATATTCTTACATGTATCAACAAATTACATGTCTTTAAATTTTCTATGTGCAGCAATATTCCATTGTATATATGTAATGTAGCTATTTTATCCAGTCAGATATTTTTTGGCACATGGATGGTTTCTAGATTTTGTAAATTGTGAATAGAGCTGCAATGAATATAGGAATACTGCATTGTGTTTTGAAATTCTTGGGGAATATTATCTACAGAGGAAATATTGAGTTGAATGGAAGCTCAATTCATTGTTCTTTGAGGAATATTCATATTTTCTTCCAAAAATAGCTGGACTATTATTCAATCTCACCACCAGTAATATATTTTATATAAACTTAACTATTTAGGCTATTCTATGAAATGCAACATAGTTCTAATGAGTATAACAGATGGTCTTGAGGTGATAACAACCATTCAATATAATATAAATATTTCCTTTCTATTTAGTACTACAAATTTAAACCAGCCAAAAATCTAGTTTATTTTCAAATATGTACCTTTATTCCTTGCTAGCTCTATAAAGAAAAATGTAAGAAAAGTTGATCCACAGAACACAATTTTTAATTAATTTCTTTATTTAAACATCTTGATTACGAAAATGATTGTGGTTGGGTTTCAGTCATGTAAAGAACACCCCCCTCCACCAATGCAACATTCCTATCACCAATGTCCCAAGTCTCTCTCCTCCCCACCCCACCCCCGCCTGTACTCTAGACAGGCTTTTCACTTCCCTCATTCATTCACATTGTTACGATAGTTCTCAATGTAGTTATTTCTTTAACTACACTCATCATTCTTTGTGGTGAGCTTCATGAAGTGATCTGGAACTTCCAGCCCTCCTCTCTTTTGTCTCTGAAAATTATTGCAAGAATGTCTCTCATTTTTCTTAAAACCCATAGATGAGTGAGACCATTCTGCATCTTTCTCTCTGCCTCTAACTTATTTCACTCAGCATAGTAGATTCCATGTACATCCACATATAGGAAAATTTCATGACTTCTTCTCTCCTGATTGCTGCATAATTTTCCATTGTGTATATGTACCACAGTTTCTTTAGCCATTCATCTGTTGAAGGGCATCTTGGTTGTTTCCAGAGTCTTGCTATGGTAAATAGCGCTGCAATGAATATAGGTGTAAGGAAGGGTTTTTGTGTTGTATACAGAACACTTTTTGTTTTGTTTTAGATGGAGGAGAGGAGAATACTCAGCAGTTGTCATTTCTTATTCTTAGCTCTGCACTTAGAGATCACAGCTAATGGAGCTTGGGGGGGCCATATGAAATGTTGTGAGTTGAACATGGGTCTGCTTCATACAAAGCAAGTCTTTCTAAAACTAACTCTGGGATATAGTTTCCATTAATATCCAGGCTTTGTTCTGTCAGATGATACTAAATTGCCATAGCTGGAAAATAAATATTACCAAAATCACAGAGCTATTTTAAAATACACCTAAAAAAGCTTTATGTGTGAAGTTTTCTTTATATAATACACAAATAAAATAAGTTTCTCCTGTGTATTTCTCTGTATCATAGATACCTAAATTTCTTAACAAAGTTATTGTGAAGGTCAGCCCTCTTTTCCCCCTAGCACATTTACTATTTATTTTAATATCATTTCTCACTTTGTGTTCAGTAAATTACTATATCCAATTTGGTTTTGCTCTGAAATATTTAAAGGGTTTGGAGGAGGTATTCTTACCCAAAATCTGTTGGACCAGCCTGAGTCCTTGGGGGTGATAAAGGACTTTACCAGGAAAGCCATATGCTGTAAGCAGAGCAATTCATTTACTGAAGACAATTCAGTAATCAGACTGACTCAGTGGAGGCCTTGAAAGAAGCACCCATCTAGCATTTTAAGGGGGCACAATTTGTGTATATTTTCAAGCTGTTTTAGGTGAAAAATGTTAAGTCTGGAACTCAAGATCTGCCACCCAAAAGACACCAGGGAGACAGGCATAATGTAAATGCAAGGGACTTTATTCCAAAATGCTGGGGTCCAACATCTCCTATGAGAATCCAAGGATGGCTCATAAGTCAAATTTAAAAGGTACCTAGGGCTCAGTCCACCTCTGGGTATTGATCTTTTAAAAATTATTGGTTCATAGTAGAAGATTGGGCTATGATTGGCTGTAGTTCAAATGTAGCATCAGACAGACTGCCGGGTGGGCTGTGCACCCCCAGATCCAGGGTGTGGTTGCCATCTGGCCATCTGTCAGCTGCTGTTTAGTATTATCTGGATATATTTCCTGGCATTTATCCCTAGGGTCTGGTTTCTGGAACTATTCTGGGCCTAGTTTTTATACCTTAAAACTGCAGCCTTTCATGGCTGCACTTAGGTTCACAGCAAAGCCAGGTTTGCAGTAGTTAACTTCCTCAAGCAAGCAGAGTACAGAAACCAAAGCAATGCTATCTCTAAAGTCACACCATATTTTAACCTCAACATTTAGTTTACAGTTAATTTTAAATCTTAGATCCTATCATACAGTTAATTCAAAATCTTAGATTCTATCAGGAAACTGCTTTGTATAGATTATAGTCCTGGGAAGGGGCAAGCAGGGCATAAGTACTCAATTTTGGAAAGAAAGTCAATGGTACATAAAAGATTTTTAAGCCAGTCATATAAAAAGGATAATAAATACACAAAATAATTTGATTCAACTATAAAATTTCTAATTCTATCATATAAAGATAACAAAATGTAAATTAACTAATTTTAGCCTATTCAGGGGAGGGGCAGTGTGACTAATCCAAGAGATCCCTCCTGGCTCTGAACTCAGGAATCACTCAAGGCAGGTTCATGGAACCATATGGAATGCCATATGGATTGAGAATGGGTTGTGAGTGCAAGACAAATGCCCTACCCACTGTAGTGTTACTCTGGCCCCTCAAAGGGCTTTTGCTAGACCACTTCAAAATGTAATACAGTTGAGGGGCTGGAAAGATAGCATGGAAGTAGAGCATTTGTCTTGCAGTGGTTTGAATCCCGGCAATCCATATGGTCTCTGAGCCTGCCAGGAATGAGTTTTGAGTGTAGAGCCAGGAGTAACCCCTGAGCGCTGCAGGGTGTGACCCCCAAATTTTCTTAAAAAATGTAATACAGTTGAAAGTAAATAAAACTTTTGGTGTAATTATTCTTTATAAAAATGAATTTCTTCCAGATTCCAAAGTAAGCCTCATAAAAATCATGGTAGTCTTGTTCACCAAAATATCCTTAGAATTAGGCACACTAAATTAGAATTAGGCTTATTAAAATTAATATTCTGGGGTCTGGAGAGATTGCACAATAGGTAGGATGCTTGCCTTACATGTGACTGACTTGGGTTTGATCCCTGGATCCCCTCAGCTACTCCTGGAGGGATTCCTGTTTGCAGAGTCAGGAGTGATACCAAAGTACTGCCAGTTATAGTTAAAAAATAGTATTTTTTCTTATTCTTTTTTTATTTTTATTTTTGAGCCATCCCTAGCTGTGCCTGATGCCTACTCCTGGCTCTGTGTCTAAGGATTACTCCTGGTGAGACTAAGTAGGATCTAAAAGTATTGCTAGGAATTGAACTCAGAGTGGCTGTATTTAAGACAAGCTTCTTACTATCTCTCTAGTATCAAGAAATCAGTATCATTTTTACTATAAATTAATAGTATTTATTCAAATCATTATAAAATCACATTAAATGTTATTAAAGAATTGCAAGTGTAATTTATAAAAAAAATAAAAATTATCAATAGACAGTTCAAATAAATAAATAATATTGTTTTGAAATATTATTAAAATATAACTTAAATTTTTGTTTTAAAAGTCATTAAGAGACTATGACAACAGAAATATCTTGCAGCATATTTTGCTTTAAGTCAAAATATGATAGGAAAGTTATCCATAATGCATTTATATGCTGCATATAAATAGGTTTTTAATGATGCAAACAACCAACAGGTTTACCCTGTGCACAGCAATTTATTACTATGACAAATAGATAAAATAATATAAAATGAGTTACATTTTCATTTCAATGTTAGCCAGAAGAAAACCTTTATTTTCCAAGAGTGATATTTTCATCGCAATGTTTTTTATTGAATATTAGTTTTTAGTAAAGGATCTCAAGACAATTATTAAAAATTTAAAAAATAATATTTTTGAGGTACAGTATACAGAGCAGCACACTTTTCTTTTTAATTTATTTTGAATCAATGTGTGATATAGTTACATAATTGTTCATGATTGAATTTCATTCATATTCATATTCTCCCTCTATTTTTCTCTCTCTTCTTCACTCTTACACACATGATGTGCAAAATCTTTCTCTTTTTCCTTTTTAAACACAAGTTTGCAATATGGTTACTGAAGGGCAATCATGTATATCACTTTACCTCTATTCAGCACCCAGTTCTTGTCCAGAGTAATCTTTCCCAAGAACTATTGTCATAGTTGCTCCTACTCTGCCCTAACTGCATTTACCAGTACTTTCTGGCAAGTTTCCTACAATGAACAAGTCCTCCTGGCTCTTCTCTATTGTCTTTGGGTATTATTACCATTTTTTAGTCCAAAAAATAAGTGCAATCATTCTGTCTACCCCTATTCCTTGAACTAATTTCGCTCAGCATAAAATTCTTCATATCTATTCATGCATAAGCAAATTTTAAGACTTTGTTTTTTTCTTAGCAGCTGCATAGTGTTCCATTGTGTAGATGTATCAGTGTCTTTATTCATCCATTCTTGGACATGTGATTTTTTTCCAGATTCTGGCTATTGTGAATACTGATGCAATGAACATAGATATGCAGAGGACATCTGTCTCTTCTGCATTGTGTTTAGATCCCTAAGGTATAGTCCCAGAAGCTATATATATAGGTGAGATGGGAGTTGGATTTCTAATTTTTTGAGAACATATAAATTGTTTTCCAAAAGGTTGGACCACTCTAAATTCGCACAGCAATGAATGAGAGTCCCTTTCTTCCTATGTTTATCACAGCACTGGTTGTCCTTGATCTTTATTTGTGCCAGTCTCTGTGATGTGAGATGATATCTCATTTGATTTGCATCCTCTCATGAGTTATAATATGAAGTATTTTTTCACATGCTTTTGGCCATCTCCTTTTCTTCTTTGAGGAATTATATATTCATTTTGAATGTGGTTAGATGATTCTTTCTTGTTAAACTCTACTAGAACCTTAAATAGATTAGATATTAATCCCTTATCAGATGCCTATTGGGTTAATAATTTCTCCAATTTCTTGGGCAGTCTTTTATTCTGGTCATTATTAACTTTGAGGTGCAGAAGCTTTTAATTTAATGAAGATTCACTTGCTCATCTTCGTTTCTCTTGTTTCATCCTTGATACGTTTAGCTTCAATGTTATGAATAATTCTGCCTACATTGTCCTTTATATACCTTATTGTTTCAAGTATGATATCAAGATCTGCAGTCTATTTTGATTGACACTGGCATATTGTGTCAGAAAGAGGTTTGTGTTCAATTTCTTGCATATAGCTGACTAGGTTTCCAAGTATCACTTGATAAAGGAGCTTTCTTAGATCTACTACACATTTTTTACTCTTTATAAAAAATTAACTTATATACCTGAGGACCTGTCTCAGGATATTCAATTCTGTTCCATTGATCTGAGAACATGTCTTTATTCCAATGTTACAACTGTTTCATACTACAGTTTGAAGTTAGGAAAGGTGATGCTCATCCATCTTCTGTTTATCAATGTTTTCTTTAACTATTCATGGAGTTATATTCTTCCAGAAAATTTCAAAAAGGTTTGTTCTATTTATTTGAAAATATTCATGAGTATCTTTATAGGAACTGCATTAAATCTGTAAAACACTTTGTGAAGTATTGCCATTTTAAATTGGTTAATTTTTGCAATCCATGACCAGGATATATGTTTCCATTTCCTCATGTCCTCTCTTATTTTATGAAGTGGTGTTTTGTAATTTTCTTTGTATAGGTCTTTCACTTTGTTAGTTAAGTTGATTACAGGTGATTATTGTTCTGAGGCACAATTGTGAAAGGAATTGTTTTTAGTATATGTGCTTCGAAGCGAGTACAGGAAATTTTTTTAAATGTCTGCTTCTTCTATTTCATATTTATAAATAGGAAATCCAGAAACTTTTGCATGGCAATTTTGTGACCTAACACTATACAAATCTATACTAATTTACTTATGAATCTATTGTTTCTAGAGGCTTTCTGTGGAGTCTGTATATAGAATATCATAACATCCACAAATAATGAATGGTTTAGTTCTTTTCTTTCTCTCTGGATATCTTTTTCTTGCTTGATTGCTTTTGCAAGCATCTCCAGTACTATGTTGAATGGAAGTGGAAAGAATGAGCAACCTTTGCTTGTGTCAGATCTCAGGAGTAAGGCTTACAGCTTTCCCTTTTTGATCATAATGTTTGCTGTAGATTTGCAGAAAGTGGTTTTGAGTATATTGAGAAAGTTCCTTCAATTCCCATCTTATTGAGGTTTTTAATAATGAATGAGATTTGGATCTTGTCAAATTATTTTTCTGAAAAAATATTTTTCTGCAACTATTTATATGATATTTTATTTTATTGATATGCTCTATATTATTGATTGAATTGCACATGTTAAACCATACTTGCATTCCAGGGATAAATTTTGTTTAAGGGGGGCCACACCCAGTGATTTCAGGGGTTACTCCTAGTTATGATCTCAGAAATTGACTCAGGGAACCATATGGGAAACCAGGTATCAAACTCAGGTTCATCCTGGGCAGCCGTATGCAAGGCAAGCGTCCCACAGCTCTGAATCACTCCAGCCCTGCAAAGATAAATCTTACTGGGATATGCTGTATGACCTTTTTGGTAAGCTGTTGACTTCTATTTGCTAGTATTGTGTTGAGGACCTTTGTATTTGTGTTCATCAAGTATATTGGCCTGTCATTATACCAACCTTTGACTTTGTGCTTGTGTTTGCTCTGACTATTTAATGAGTTTCTTGACGGCAGCAGAATGTAGGATTCAATGTTATTATTCATTATGCCACTGTCTCTTAATTGTTGCACTTAGTCCATTGATATTGAGAGATTATTGTCACAAAATATCTGCCATTTTTATAGAAATTTTGTATGTTTATACAGTCTGCCTTAAAGTATCCACTTCAGTTCTTTGAAAATTGGATTTTAGTCTATTAAGTTTTGAACTATTGTTTATACTTGAAGCTGTGTATCCTTTCTTCAAACCTTAATAGAAGTCTGGCTGGGTGAAGTATTCCTGGTGAAATGTTCATTTAATTTGAGTTTCCTTTTCTTTCTTTCTTTCTTTCTTTCTTTCTTTCTTTCTTTCTTTCTTTCTTTCTTTCTTTCTTTCTTTCTTTCTTTCTTTCTTTCTTTCTTTCTTTCTTCTTCTTTCTTTCTTTCTTTCTTTCTTTCTTTCTTTCTTTCTTTCTTTCTTTCTTTCTTTCTTTCTTTCTTTCTTTCTTTCTTTCTTTCTTTCTTTCTTTCTTTCTTTCTTTCTTTCTTTCTTTCTTTCTTTCTTTCTTTCTTTCTTTCTTTCTTTCTTTCTTTCTTTCTTTCTTTCTTTCTTTCTTTCTTTCTTTCTTTCTTTCTTTCTTTCTTTCTTTCTTTCTTTCTTTCTTTCTTTCTTTCTTTCTTCTTTCTTTCTTTCTTTCTTTCTTTCTTTCTTTCTTTCTTTCTTTCTTTCTTTCTTTCTTTCCTTTCTTTCTTTCTTTCTTTCTTTCTTTCTTTCTTTCTTTCTTTCTCTCTCTCTCTCTCTCTCTCTTTCTTTCTTTCTTTCTTTCTTTCTTTCTTTCTTTCTTTCTTTCTTTCTTCTTTCTTTCTCTTTTTTCTTCTTTCTTTTCTTTCTTCCTTCATTCTTTCCTTCCTTCCTTTCCTTCCTTCTTTCCTTCCTTCCTTTCCTTCCTTCCTTCCTTCCTTCCTTCCTTCCTTCCTTCTTTCTTTCTTTCTTTCTTTCTTTCTTTCTTTCTTTCTTTCTTTCTTTCTTTCTTTCTTTCTTTCTTTCTTCTTTCTTTCTCTTTTTTCTTCTTTCTTTTCTTTCTTCCTTCATTCTTTCCTTCCTTTCCTTCAGTCCTTCCTTCCTTCCTTCCGTCCTTCCTTCCTTCCTTCCTTCCTTCCTTCCTTCCTTCCTTCCTTCCTTCCTTCCTTCCTTCCTTCCTTCCTTATTTCTTTCTTTCTTTCTTTCTTTCTTTCTTTCTTTCTTTCTTTCTTTCTTTCTTTCTTTCTTTCTTTCTTTCTTTCTTTCTTTCTTTCTTTTTCTTTCTCTCTTTCTTTCTCTCTTTCTCTCTCTTTCTTTCTTTCTTTCTTTCTTTCTTTCTTTCTTTCTTTCTTTCTTTCTTTCTTTCTTTCTTTCTTTCTTTCTTTCTTTCTTCTTTCTTCTTTCTTTCTTTCTTTCTTCTTTCTTCTTTCTTTCTCTTTCTTTTTCCTTTCTTTCTTCCTCTTTTTCTTCCTTCATTCTTCCTTCCTTCCTTCCTTCCTTCCTTCCTTCCTTCCTTCCTTCCTTCCTTCCTTCCTTCCTTCCTTCTTCTTCTTCTCTTCTTCCTTCTTCTTTCTTTCTTTCTTTCTTTCTTTCTTTCTTTCTTTCTTTCTTTCTTTCTTTCTTTCTTTCTTTCTTTCTTTCTTTCTTTCTTTCTTTCTTTCTTTCTTTTTCTTTTTTATTTTTTACTAAATTCACCACTATTTTCTGAACTAAAGGGTTATGTGTGATAAATCTGTTCTTAATCTCAAGGATGCTTCTTTGTATGTAATTACCCTCTTTTGAAATTGCTGCTTTCAGTATTTTATCTCTATCTATGTGACTAGAATGTGCCCTAGAATGCTTTTTATCACGGTCTCTCATAGCTGATATTCTATGGGCTTCCAGGATGTTGGTCATGCACTCTTCAACTCTGGGAAGTTCTCAGCAATGATGTTATGACTGTTGCTTCTTGTAGGTTTTTTCCCCCTGGATCTCTGTAATACCAATGATTCTTATGTTGCTTCTGTTTAATTTATTCCAAAGTTATATTGTCTGTTTATTGAAAGGATTTTCTCCATATTCTGTTCTTTTATTTTGAGACTATCTTCCATTTCTGTTGTTGTCTGGGCGTATTTTGCAGATCATCTTTGAGCTCAGTGATTCTGAACTTAGCAGCTGTTACTCTGCTGTGAAATCTTCCAAAAATTTTTTCGCTTACCAAGTTTTCCAGTTGTACCATTTTGTTTTTATTTTTCTTATTTCTGCTTGCATAATCTCCTGTGTTTTATTGGAAGTATGTTCCATTTTTTTGAGCTCCTTGAACTTCCTAAACATTTCCACTCTGATCTACATTTTATATAAACTATGTAGTGGATACTACTGATTGGATTTGCAGGATTGCAATTTTTATCCACAAGAAAAGGTAGAATTTTTGCTGCTTCAATATGGTGCTTTTTCCCTAGATCTCTGTTAGTTTTTTTTTCCAATGCCAGGATGGTCCAGGAAAGTTTATGTGGTTGACAGATTATATAGCAGCTGCAAAAATCTTGGCCTTCTAGGCATCTGACATATGTGGATGGGTAGACAAAATTCTCCTAGTTGTTGGGGCCACTTTAGCTGGTTCACCATGCAGCCTTCACTCAACACATATCTCAGACTACCATGAGTATCTAAGAAAAAATTTGAAGGCAAATATTTAAAAATACAGATACTACAGCTAATTAAAAATGAAATAAATGAGGACTAAGGAAGGAAGAAAGGAAAGAAGAAATATGGAGAATCTAAGTAAAAAGAAGTGTTAAAATCATTAAAGGCTATTTCACAGCATATCTAAGTATGACAATATATCTTAGGAATGAAACTGAAACAAAAATGATGTCAGAGATGGTGCAGGTTTGAGGCTCAATCACGTACTGAAATACCAATTTTCAGCCAATTTATATATAATTAGATTAATTGCAAGTTGATTGACTCCTAATCTATTTGCATAGTGAATCTAAGTTTGTTTGTATTCAAACCCTGCCTAAATTTCATCAATAGAAATATAGATTTTAAGAGTTATATGCCATGTAAATGTCATTATTGAATAAGGTAGAATTTACAGTAAAATGCAGGCAGGGGATGGGGGAGGAAGGCGTAAGGAGGGCACTGATGGTGGGAATGTTGCACTGGTGAAGAAGTTGTTCTTTTTTATAACTGAAACCCAACTACAATTGTGTTTGTTATCATTGTGCTTACATAAAGATACTAATTAAAAAAAGAACAAGAAAGAACAAAGAATTTTCAGTAAGTCCCTGCATTAAATATAAACTTGATAAAATTTATATCATACTTATATAAATATCTGACAGGCTTATAGCTCAAAGCTGAATTTTTGATATATTTTATTCTAAAATATTATTTTCAAACATTTTTGGACTTTTTTTAAAAGTACAATTGAGGGGCCAGAGCAGTGGTGCAAAGTGGTAAGGTGTCTGCCTTGCTGGTGCTAGCATAGAATGGTTTGATTTCCCCAGTGTCTCATATGGTCCCCCAAACAAGGAGCGATTTCTGAGTGCATAGCCAGGAGTAACCCTTGAGCATCACTGGATGTGGCCAAAAAACCAAAAAAAAAAAAAAATAAAAGTACATTTTGAAAATAAATTGTAAGCTCTCTTTAGAAAATTTTATTAATATTCATACTAATACATTAATATATTTTATAATTCTCTGCATCAGATCCTGGTCATTGCAAAGTACTCATTACCTCATGACTTAATTTATAAAGACTATGGAGCAGGTGCTACTATTTCCCCATAGTTTAAGATGGATCTATTTTTTTTTTTTTTGGACCACACCTGGTGACGCTCCGGGGTTACTCCTGGCTATGCACTCAGAAGTCGCTCCTGGCTTGGGGGACCATATGGGACACCGGGGGATCGAACTGCAGTCCATCCTAGGCTAGCGCAGGCAGGTAAGTCAGGCACCTTACCTCTAGCGCCACCGCCCAGCCCCTTAAGATGGATCTAAGGCTAAAAACATCTGTGACAAGAGCTGATTACCAAAGGTCAATAACAGCAGGGCTTGAACTCAGCTTTGTCTGTCACAAAAGATTTTAATCTGTGTTTTTTGGTCTATAGAACAAGCTGGCTGCACAGTGAACAAATGTAGCTAAAGTCTTAGCCATGAGACTATAATAATATATTAATTTGGGCAAGAGTGATAATACAACAGCTGAGTATATGATTTGCATACAGGAGGCCCAGGTTTAATACCAGTCATTGCATGGTCTTAAGGGGCCACTAAAATGGACTCTCAAGCATAGAGCAACGTATAGCCCCCAAGCTCCACTGGCTATAGTTAAAACAGCACATTTATAATATATTATATATAATATTTCTATGTGTTGTGTGCCTGTGTGTGTTATGTGTGTGCAAGTTTGAATGCATCTTGGCATTGTATCTTGACACTCTGCATTTTCACATTTTTCTCTTTATTCACTTGCCTGATCACACTGTTGATTTTACACAGTAGATGTGTTCTTCTTGTGGTCACACTCAGTATTTCATTTTGGGACCACTGTACTACTGTATTAAAGGAGCACCCCAGAACATTCAGTATTAGAGTCTGGAAGAGAAATTGGAGATAAAGGAAGAATAAACATAATTGACCATGTCAATAAAAGAAAATATAACATTTATATTATCATATCAATAGATGCAGAGAAAGCACTTGATAAGACCCAGCACCTATTTGTGATCAAAAAATGGAAATCAAAGGAACTTTTCTTAATATAGACGTTTATTTACTCAGCTCATAGCAAATATCATACTCAATGAGAAAAATATTAAAAACCTTTCTTCTAAGATAAGGCATAAGATAGGGTGTCCACTCTCATCACATCTATTTTATATAGTACTGGAATTTCTTATCATAACAGGCAAGAAAAATATATCAAGGGCATCTAGTTCAGAAGGAAAGAAGTCAAACTCTCACTATTTGTAATGATATGGTACTATATATACCAAATTCAAAACATTCCACCAAAAGCTTCTAAAATCAATAGAATTTTACAGTAAAGTGGAAGGTTAAAAAAGTTCGCAATGTCCATAATTTTTATATACAAATAATGAATAAGAAAGTGATTAAAGAAAACAACCCTGTTCACAATAGTACCTCATAAAATCTACTACCTGGGATCAAATTAAAAATGAAATATCTGGGGCCAGAGAGGTGGCGCTAGAGGTAAGTTGTCTGTCTTGCAAGCACTAGCCTAGGACAGACCATGCTTCAATCCCCAGGCAACCCATATGGTCCCCCCTCCCCAAGCCAGGGGCAATTTCTGAGTGCATAGCCAGGAGTAATTTCTGAGCATCAATGGGTGTGGCCCAAAAACAAAACAACACACACACACACACACACACTGCTGGAAGGTATGTCAACTGGTCTATCCTTTTGGGAAAACATTTCTCAAAAACCAGACTGATCTAGAAACTAGAAATTTATCTTCCATTTGACCTAGTTCTACCATTCCTGAAAATATATCCTAGGAGTCCCAAAACATGATGTGGAAAAGGCATTTGTAGTATGTTCATTACAGCATTATTCACAGCAGCTAGAAAAAACAAATTTCTAAGAATATCTGAGTGGATAATGAAGCCATGGCAATCTACACCATGTAATACTATGCAGCTGTTAGGAAAAATCAAGTCATAAAATTTGCTTATACGTGGATAGATATGGAGAGTATCCTGCTGAGTAAAATATGTCAGAGGGAGAAGAATAGACATAGAGTGATCACATTCATATGTGAGATGTAAAGAATACAAACCCATATAATGCGAATAATACCTAAATACAATAGAATTGTTAGGTGGCAGTGCAATGAGGACAGAGAAAGACCAATATGACAGTGATCATTAAAAATGATCTCTGGTGGGGCCAAAGTGCTAGAGCAGCAGTAGGGCATTTGCTTTGCATGCTGTTGACCCAAGACAGATCTCGATTTGATCCCCAATGTCCCATATGGTCCCTTAAACCAGGAGCAATTTTTGAGTGCAGAGCCAGGAGTAACCCCTGAGCTTCAGCAGGTGTGAACTTAAAAAAAACCCTCTGGAGTAAAGTGATCAGGAACAGTATTGTAAACCATGATGCCTAAAGGGAATAATGGGAAAGAACAAGAGAGAGAGCAAGAAAGAGCGAGATTGTGTGTGAGAGAGAGTGTGTGTGTAAGAGAGAGATAAAATTGTTTGCTATGGGGCAGCTTGTGTATGGGGGTGAGACAGGGGTAGACTAACTAGGGAAATTTGTGTTGGAGAATTGACACTGGTAAGAGGGTTGTGTGTTGGAACATTGTATGATCAAAACTCAATCATCAACAACTTTTTAATTATATGTATCATAGTGATTAAAATAATATGATTCTTCAAATTCTGGATGTGTTTTTTGAGGAAATAAAGTCATTTTATTTTTTATTTATTTTTATTTACACACCTTGTTTACAAATTTGTTCAAAATTGAGTTTCAGTCCCACAATGTATACCACCCTCTTCACCTTCGATGTTTTCTACCACCAATGTCCCTAGTTTCCCCCACCTCACCACAAGCTGACTCTGGGGCTGGGACTTTGATCCTTTCTCTTACTCTTTCACTTCCTCTCTCTCTTCCTCTATTTTAGAGGCAATATCTCTATCTTGAATTTTTTTTTTTACAAATTTTGGATTAAATTTTGTGTAATTCACCTCTAATAGTTATAAAAATGTTTAGTTTTTGAGAAAATAAACTGATACCATTTATTTTTTGTAAAAATTATTTTTGTATTTTATTCATATTTTAATTGTTCTCTGTAGGTAATGTTCTTCTAGTTTTCTATATTCAAGCTGAATAAGAAAAATAATAAGAAAATTATTATCCTGACTCACTATTTTGTTATTTCTAAAAGGAAAAATTTTTTTAAAGATCTGAATATTGTGAATTGAGCTCAGAAATTGGTATGTTCTTAATAAGTATTATTTTCCTTATTCTGCTTTCATTTTAAATTGAATATCAAGTGTCAAATAGAAATTAAACCATAAAAATTGTGAACTTTTGTTGCTAGCATTTAGATAGATTTGAAATTTTGAGGATAACAAAAATAAAGGCAAAAGAAAAACAGTCTTTCTTCGTTTATTACTTAGTTGAATTTTAAAGAATGTTTGTGGATTAGATCTTACTAAGAATATTTTTAGGTTTTTGGGTTGGACCAGGCCTAGATCCAAGGCTTACACCTGAATTTGCTTATGGCTCACTTCTGGTATGTATGGGGACCATTTATGATGCCTGATATTTAACAGGGTCTGCATGTTGCAACATAAGTGCCTTATCTGATGTACATTTTCTCTGGTCCCCTCATGATTGTTCTTAAGGGTTGTTCTTAAATTGTTCTTAATTTAATACTAAGTATATAATACTAGTTAATAGTAGTAATAGTAGTAAAACTAATTAAATTTTTAAATAGTAGTAATAAACTATTAGTAGTAAAACTAATGAATTTTCTTTTAGTTATTTGTTTAAAAGAGAATGAAGACAAAGAAAAAATATAAAAAATATAGCTAAGTATAATTAAAGGATAACTAAGTTTCACAGTAACAAAGCAGCTAGTATAGTAGGTACATTTTAAAAATTAGGAAAATTCAATAATTATGGACAACAGACTAGATGACAGTATTTATGTCTCAATAATAAAAATTATGAACACTTTATTGTTGTATACCAATAAAAAAGTATAAATAAGTGTTAGATTTTTTTAGTGATCAACACTAGGAAGCAGAAATTAGGTTACTGAAGTATGGAGAAAAGATCAAACAGGCAATCTGCATTATCAGTTATACTTAACCCTGCTTGATTTTTTTTCCAGAAAAATCTTTTTTTATTAAAACTGCTTTTCACTCATCAAGATAGGAGGATGAGTGATTTTCATAGAAAGATAAAATCAAACTTTTGTGTATTAAGGGATTGTTGCTGGATGGAATAAATACAGTTGTGGTATGCAGATTTTTATATTCAATTTTATTGTGAGTGTATGATTTATAAGACAAAGGATATGAGACATAATAAAAAGCAAAACAAAATATTTGAAACAGGGCTCTTGTATGCTTTATTCAGGTCAGTGACAAACTCAACCTCAATAAACTGAAATCTGGTGGGAATAGAGCAGGGATGAATTTATCCAGTTGTAATCTTGACCTACTAGCTATTATATTTGGTTCCCCAGCTGCTGGAAAAATCAATCCTTGTTCACTAGATATGGCAGCTGTGCTCTCATCATACTCTGTACTTTTCTGCTTAATCTGGGAGCATTTGATTAAAAAGAAATATAACAACCTGAAAATGCATGTACAAACCAAATATTCTATCCAAAAAGAAATGATTTATTTTTTATGTTGGAGATTTCTGCTATGTCATCATGCACTGTGGCTATCATGTCTGGTCCCTTCTTCCTTTGCTTTCTGCATCTCTGTGGCAGAAAGCCTTGCATTAGAAGTCTGCAACTCTTTGTAACTCCCGAAAATTAGAAATCAAGTCTCTTGACTGTGTGATTTTCTTGGCTTAATACCACACTAATACTTAATACCTGTCATTAGTAATCACTACTCTAGGAAACACAATTACACTCTCAGTGTTTTAATGTGTTAGTCACATTTGGTCAAACTTGCTCGTGACTAATCATGCTTGGTCATAAAAAGGCATTATCTCTTACGCTTCCAAGCAAACATCAACCCTTCTCACATTATTTTTTACTTAAGTTTGTGACCGTATGGTAACTTGATATTCAGAATACCAGCTCAAATATCATCATTTGACATTAAATATGTTATTCTAAATTTAAGAACATTTACTAGTAAAATTGCCATCATTGATAAAAAAAATTCTGCTCCTCCTGGGCAATTGAGTAAGTAAAAAGCAAAAGTTAACAGTAGAATTGTTGATTTAGTATTTTTAAAATCTCTTTGTCTTGATTTTAATACTAGAGATTCAGAGGCAATCAAGTTTCCAAATGAATAATTAGAAAACAACACTCTTGTGATCTAAGCCATATTATTTCTTCTTACACAGAATTAAAGAAAAATCCACATGGCATCACAAAAGTAAAAGTCCCAAACTCATACTTAGAGTTTTTGACTAATCATTTAATTGAAACTTTCCTTTTTATAAATCTGCTTTATTTCAGAGATTCTGTTTCTGTGATAAAAATTTATTAACCAAATATCAAACTCTGATCATATACCAATATGTTCATTCAATACTCAGTGATACAGGTTTAAATAGCAATTTTTGTTTGTTTGTTGTTTTTTTTTTTTTGGTTTTGGTTTTTGGGCCACACCCGGCGGTGCTCAGGGGTTACTCCTGGCTGTCTGCTCAGAAATAGCTCCTGGCAGGCACGGGGGACCATATGGGACGCCGGGATTCGAACCAACCGCCTTTGGTCCTGGATCGGCTGCTTGCAAGGCAAACACCTCTGTGCTATCTCTCCGGGCCCTAAATAGCACTTTGAAAGGAATTAATAAAGACAGAAAGTTTCTTTAAACTAGTTTCAGACTCCTGACCAAACACACTTGTGTTAAACAATTACTAAATCCTTATAAGTTTTACTAGTAGTGTGTTTATATGAAGTTAGAGTAACAAAGAAACACACGTTTAACACAACTTGTTCTCTTAAATTAAAATCTCCATTCCTGTGTACTTCTATGTCTCTGAGAACTTCACATTTATTGATTGTGATAGTATAGACCTCTGGTATGTCAATGGTCTCTTAGTTCTCCCCAAATTATGCATCTGAACACTACTAGAGAGAAAAAAATGAACACACACACACACACACACACACACACAAACACACCAGAAGGAAAAGATTTCTGACAGAGTCTAGGGTCAGCTATCTGGACTGTTCTCTCCATGCTTACCAGGCATTTGTACCAATCTTAGAATATACCTCTCCTCCACAATATTAGTTTTAGGGGGAAAAATGTGAAAAAGGAAAGTGAAAAAAAAAAGCTAAAGCAATGAAGATCTACACCTTCTAAGTGGCTACAATAACCTTATTTTTGTACCAGTTTTAGGAAAGTATGACACTTAAAAAGATTTGAGACTTCAAATTAAACTATTTGCCCTGAGGAAAAATATCTATAATATATATATCATATATATATATGCAGATATCCATTTCTATTTCACATACCTATTTTAGCTCTGATCTTTATTTCTGTATTTTAAAAGAACAAGTCAAATTTCTCTTCCAATTAGTGAGTTCTGTAATACAAATTATATAATTTGACATCAATCGCAAATTTGAACTGCCCATATTTTATCTTAAATTTTCTAGAATTTTAAGGTATTTCAACATAGTTACATGTTATTAGTAGTCATTGCTGCGGTCTGGAATCGAAGGATAAGAATAAAGTCTAATACCTGTCTACCAAAAAGGCTCCATTGGCTAGCTAGTGCCATTTCCTGAAGGAGATGAACCCCTCCCAAGGCCATGAGGAAGATTGTAGGTTCCAACTCTCTGATGATCTTTTAAATGATTGGATATTATCTAGGGGTACCATCCTACTGTTCCTTTGTCCTTCCATGCTAGGCTACCTGGTTTGGCCAGGTAGCTTGGGGAGGTGACTATAGAAATAGGCTTTTGAACATCTATAAATCATGTGGTTCTTACAAAATGGTATCTCTCCTTGCTCAGAACCTGAGAAGCCTGTCATATGGCCTATACAAAATGGCATCCATCCCTCTTTGTTCAGAACTCAGGTCCTAAGGATCATTAACAAATTTTAAATTATTTTACAGCAGGGTCTTTACACCTTGGTTAAATATATAATTGTGCTGGGAAACAATTTTAAGTAGAATTAAGACAAATTGATGTTACTTATACATTTTAGAATTATATGTCTAATATGTATGTGTATAAAAAGAGCATACTAACTTATACATTTTGAGTTAATTTAATCTTGCTATAAAATAAGAAAACTTGTTGTGACTAAAAGACATCTGATAATAAATATAAATCACAAAGACAAAAATAATAAAAATATGAGTGATGAATAATCAAATAAGGGAGCCAAATATATATTAAAAAGTAAATGAATACTTTCAAGAAAGATCTTGGGAGATATTATTTAAGTAAAAAATGTGTTTTCCACACTTTGACCTATATTCCTATTCTTTTTTATTGTGGGGGGGGGTTTCAGACCACACCCGTTTAATGCTCAGGGGTTATTCCTGGCCAACCACTCAGAAATTGCCCCTGGCTTAGGGAGATCATATAGGACTCAGGTGGATTGAACAGCTATCCTTCCTTGGCTAGCGCTTGCAAGGCAGACTTAACTCTAGCGTTACCTCGACGGCACCTCCTATTGTTTTTTCAAGCAAAGAGAAAAAATTCTGAAAGTAAAAAACTGGAATTAAACCAAATATGTACAAATTAATGAGAAATGAAATTATACCATGATGATTTTAATAGCAACTTTGTATGATAAATGACAATGGGAGCTGTCTTGTTGAAGGTATTTTAGAATATTTGACAAATTAAACTTACATAAGTGTGAGTATAAATTTTGTAATAATTAGTTAGCTAAGCATCAGCTGAAAGAAGTTGCTGCACTTAAATTCTTAATGAAAACTTGCAGTTCTTATTAAAGATAGAAGATCAAGTATTTTCATTTACATAAGGATGCTTGGAGGAAGGATTCAGATAACATATGGCTAGAAGGTAAAAACCCAAACATTAAAACTAACAAAAGAAAGACAATAGTACATAGTACTTAGTACATTATAGTACCTGTTCTCAGAAATAAATCAGAATGTTTGAGGAAAACAAATATTTTCAAAGAATTTATGCATTGAACTCATCAGAAATGCATTAGCAAAGTCATAAAAATTTTAAATATCTATAACCAAGGTGAAATACACCCCTGATGTGTGTATTTGGTGTGAAAGTAGTAGAGCTAAGCTTAGACCAAGAAAGAGAACAAATGACTATTTTTCAGATTTTAATAGTCCTATTTAGTGTCATATGCAGTGTTAAAATTATGAAATAAGTGATGCTCAGATAATGTGTAATAAAAAGATTCAGTCTATAAGCATTAAAGTGATTGGAAGAATAGATACTAAATGATAACAAATTTATCTTTGAGGAATAAGTTATAAATTAATTTTACTTTATAAAATAAAATTTTAGACAGTGATAACTACAATACTATAATAAAGTATTTTATATATAACTTATAACTTATAAATTGTAACTGCATTATTCAATGACAGACTTCACCTATTAAGCTTCTTGCTTAATATAGATAAAAAAGTGATTAGTATTTTTCATACCAAAACAAAGCTGAATTGATTATTTACAAACTAGAGTGCCTTCTTATTGTTTACAAATTGAAATAATCTATTTATCTCACAGTTCTTTCTATTGAGAATAATAAATGTTTGTGTTGGGCTGTAGCGATTTTAGAACAGATATCATATATGGCTGACCTAGGTTTTATTTCTGGCATACCATATGGTTCCTTGAGCACCATCATAAATGATCCCTTAGTGGAGATCCTGGAGTAAGCCCTCAACACAAAGAGTATAGCTCTAAGATACACAGCAAATCAAAAAAGGTTGTTAAGAATAAATGCTCCACATCACTAATCATCAGGGAGATGCAAATCAAAACAACTATGAGGTACCACCTCACACCACAAAGATTGGCACACATCACAAAGAACGAGAACAAACAGTGTTGGTGGGGATGTGGAGAGAAAGGAACTCTTATCCACTGCTGGTGGGAATGCCATCTAGTTCAACCTTTATGGAAAGCGATATGTAGATTCCTCCAAAAACTGGAAATTGAGCTTCCATTTGACCCAGCTATTCCACTCCTGGGGATATACCCTAAAACCACAAAAACATAATACAATGGGCCCGGAGAGATACCACAGCGGTGTTTGCCTTGCAAGTAGCCGATCCAGGACCAAAGGTGGTTGGTTCGAATCCCGGTGTCCCATGTGGTCCCCCGTGCCTGCCAGGAGCTATTTCTGAGCAGACAGCCAGGAGTAACCCTTGAGCAACACCGGGTGTGGCCCAAAAACCAAAAAAAAAAAAAAAAAAAAAATCTGGGGCCGGGCGGTGGCGCTAAAGGTAAGGTGCCTGCCTTGCCTGCGCTAGCCTTGGACGGACTGCGGTTCGATCCCCCGGTGTCCCATATGGTCCCCCAAGCCAGGAGCAACTTCTGAGCACATAGCCAGGAGTAACCCCTGAGCGTCACTGGGTGTGGCCCAAACCCCCCCCCCCAAATAATAATACAAATATCCCTTCTTTACACCTATATTCATTGCAGCACTATTTACCATAGCAAGACTCTGGAAACAACCAAGATACCCTTCAACAGATGAATGGCTAAAGAAACAGTGGTACACATACACAATGGAATATAATGCAGCTATCAGGAGAGATGAAGTCATGAAATTTTCCTATACATGGATGTACATGGAATCTATTATGCTGAGTGAAATAAGTCAGAGAGAGAGAAAGACTCAGAAAGGTCTCACTCATCTATGGGTTTTAAGAAAAATAAAAGACATTCTTGCAATAATAATTTCCAAAGACAAAAGAGAGGAGAGCTGGAAGTTACAGATCACCTCATGAAGCTCACCACAAAGAGGGATGAATTTAGTTAGAGAAATAACTACATTGTGAACTATCCTAACAATGAGAATGTATGAGGGAAATAGAAAGCCTGTCTAGAGTACATGCAGGGGGTGCGTGGGAAGGAGGGATATTTGGGACAGTGGTGATGGGAATGTTGCGCTGGTGATGAGTGGTCTTTACATGACTGAAACCAAACACAATTATATATGTAATCAAGATGTTTAAATAAAATATATATAAAAAAGAATAACAGAACAACATCAAAAATTAGATAAAATCTATATTGACAGTCCCCTAGGAGAAAGGTTATTTGTATTAAGACTTTAATACCTCTAAAAAATATCTCTCCAACACAACCCACAATCAATTTTCAATGATTTATTTTATAGCGAGGTGGGTTTATATTTATGCATTACTTTAGAGCAAGAGTAAAATTAACATAAATCAATTAACACAGAAGAGTATAAAAACAAAAATAAATATCAATAAAATGTAAAATTGTAGGATTGTAGGGGTTTTTAGTAATAGCATAGCATCAGTGCACCACAATAAGTTTATTTTGCCTTGAAAACTGTATGAATTTTTGCTGTTTATATCTACTATAAAAATGCAATAATATCATAAAGTAGAAATAATGTCTAGCCTCAATTAACATTTTATACTAATGATATACATATCATTAGTATAAAAGTATATATAAATATACAGCAAGGTAAGCCAAATATATATATAAAAGTATATATATAAGTATATATAAAAGTATATATATATATATAAGTATATATATAAATAGCAAGGTAAGCCAAATTTCTGATTGTCCTTAAAATATTTTTCCACTGGTTTTGTTATTTGACTTAGAGAATAGAAATGCAACAGATTTACCTACCTAATTATATTTTTCTGAGACAAATATTAACATTAATTAGCATTCCATTTGCACCCTTAAGGAAAATTGCTTTAGAATTTAAATTTGCTACAGTAAAACTATATTCAAATTAGCTAGATTTTTTTGTTTATATTGCATTCGATCTGAAATTCTTAAAAATTTCCCGAGTGAAAAACAAGATTTTCAAAACAATTTACACTTCAGTACTTCTTTTAACTTCTCAGTTTATTTTGTAACAGCAGAGAAGTGTTTCTAAAATTATACTCAAAGAAACAATTCCTAAAATACCTTTCCCATTTAATGATCTATTTCTTTTCCTCCTCCTCTTCCTCTTCTTCTTTTCCTCCTTCTTCTCCTCCTCCTCCTTCTTCTCCTCCTCCTCCTTCTTCTCCTCCTCCTCCTTCTTCTCCTCCTCCTCCTTCTTCTCCTCCTCCTCCTTCTCCTCCTCCTCCTCCTTCTCGTCCTCCTTCTGCTCCTCCTCTCCTCCTCCTCCTTCTCCTCCTCCTCCTCCTCCTCCTTCTCCTCCTCCTCCTCCTCCTCCTTCTCCTCCTCCTCCTCCTCCTTCTTCTCCTTCTCCTTCTCCTTCTCCTTCTCCTTCTCCTTCTCCTTCTTCTTCTTCTTCTTCTTCTTCTTCTTCTTCTTCTTCTTCTTCTTCTTCTTCTTCTTCTTCTTCTTCTTCTTCTTCTTCTTCTTCTTCTTCTTCTTCTTCTTCTTCTTCTTCTTCTTCTTCTTCTTCTTCTTCTTCTTCTTCTTCTTCTCCTCCTCCTCCTCCTCTTTCTCCTCCTTCTCCTCCTCCTCTTCCTCCTTCTCCTCCTCCTCCACCTCCTCTTTCTCCTCCTCTTCCTCCTTCTCCTTCTCCTTCTCCTCCTCCTTCTTCTCTTCCTCCTCCTCCTCCTTGTCCCCCTCCTCCTCCTCCTCCTCCTCCTCCTCCTCCTCCTTCTTCTTCGTTGAAAACATGGCAGTGCTTAGGCTTACATCTGGCTATGTACTCAAAAATTATGCCCAGTGGTGCTCAGGGAACCATATGATATGCTGAGGATCAAATCTGGTTCAGCCATATTCGAGGTAAACACCCTATTCACTATACTCTCTGGCCTCTGCCTTTAATAATCTATTTTTAGTATATATACATATACTATACACATATACACAACTGTGCACATGAATGTATGCTATTCTGGTACTATTTAGTTCTGAAACTATGTGACCAATGTTTCCTGAATCTAAGTATATGAGACATTTTTGAGTATATAAGATATCCCTTGGTAGATATTACTTGCTAATAACTTACCAGGACTAGGGAAATTATAAACAGAACTGTATTTTCTTACCACTTTGGAAGTTAGAATTCTATGATCATAGTGCTGGCATGGTAGTGTCTTCTAAGTGCTCTCTCTTTATAGGTTGGAAACATATTTTTGGTATCTACACATTTTTTCTGTATCTCTATCCTAATCTCTTCTGAAAAGGAACTCACATCAATTATATAAATATGATTAGAGTCTATCCCAAAGTACCTCATTTTAACCCTCAATAATTCAAAGTGAACTGGTAAGGTTCGTGTTATAATTACATGAAATCAAAGGAGATTATGTTGCAGTTTGAAGGTTAGTTATAATTTTCAACTTTTTTCATTTATGAAATGTTAAAAAATAAATGTTAATCTTAAATAAATATGTATGCTAAGCAGAAATAAAATCACTATTTATATAACAATATTTTAAAGATTATCTATTTGCACGCTAATTTTTCAAGCATGTTCTGTGTTAAGTGACAATAGCTTTGTCATGGACCAAAAGACAAGGAAATTATTGCAGGCTGGCAGTTGTGTGGATGGGTGATTGGGATAAATGTTTTGCAAAGTTAAAACAATATTGAAAAAACTAAGGTAACAGATCCATCAGAGTTGATCTGCAGGAAATTAAGTAACAAGATTTCTCTCTTTTCACATTTCTTCCCTCTTTCTTTTCCCTTCATGCTTTTTTCTTATTTTGGGGTTTTGGTATTCCATTTAGTTATATTTATAAAATGTTATAGATTCAATAGGAATGAATCTTTTATAAATACATGCACATGTTATTTAGCCTTAAGTATCTATGAATATATACCTTTATTTGTATATATGTGCATGTTATATCATAAATAAATCCATACAAAGTAGCTAATAGTTAATCAGTTTGCAACATCAAAGGTGGTAATTGCATATTGTTTAACCAAGAAATAACACAATGAGCCAGAGTTTTTCTATCCCTATCACTCAGAAGTCATTCACTTGAGTTGTATCTCCTTTCACTGCAAATTTACCTGGAAGCTCATGGGAAAGGTTAGGGCAAAGATACCAATGCATGTGTTGGCAAGTACAAGTATGTGAACTGGGTTACGAGAAAAAGAAAACAACATAAATTCTGCAAACTTACATTCTTATAAATTTCTTCCACAAGAAATTGAAATTAATTGAAATTTATGGTTAGATATTCCTTTCCTTACTATGAGTAATAATTCTTTACAAAAACTGCAGACAGTAAAACTGTTCATCTGATTTACATAAAATGTGAATAAATAAACATTGAACACATGCAGTAGTTGTTTAATATTGTCCAAATTATTTTAGAATGAAGCGTCTTAGGGCTGGAGCGATAACACAGTGGTAGGGCATTTGTCTTGCATGCAGCTGCCCAAGATGAACTTGGGTTATATCCCTGGCATCCTATATGATCCCCTGTTGCGCCCCATGTTGGCTGCCAAATTGCTGCGGACTGTTTTATCCTGATGAGATAAAAAGTTTCTAAGCAAAACCTTAGTGAGTTCATTTTCCCACTGGAAGTCAAGCGGGAGCACAAAGAGGCGAATATGAAATATGAATTATGAAATATGAAATGAATGAGACCACACAGAAAGCGTGGGGACTTGCGTCTAGAAAGACGAAGACAAATTTATTTTTTGAGCTGGGTAGCTTTTAAGGTTGAGGTTTGGAATGCAGGGTGTAATTTTTGACATCAAAGAGATTGGGAGATAGTTAGGGAAACAGAATGAAAGACCATGGATAAAATTTGCACATTAAAGAACCGATACTGAAGGTGAAAAGAAGTTTTGTTTTGGGTTAGCTTTGTTTTGGGTAAGTAGGGGAAAACAGGTAATTTTCAGGGAAGTGGGAAGAGAGAGAAATATTTTAGAGTTTTGGGGAAAACTGAAAATTGGTTTACCATGAGCTAAGTTTTAAAAAAAAACATGATCTTGGCGCCAAAGTAGCAAAGATCACAAGAGTTGGTCAGTGGGAGACTTTTGGCGGGATTTGTACTGTTCTCCTTTGTTAGAAAGAATTACTAAGGCCTGATTTTTAATGATGGCTAAAAATAAAGAGAGAGATAGTTACAGCCACTATAGAATTATGGCCAAACACTCCACGCAAAGGGTCAACTGATTTTGACTACTCTAAGTGGGCCTTTTTGTCAAATAATTCTTTTTCAGGAGTGCAACTTTTCTGATGTGTGCCCTTCCTGAGTGGGGCGCAACAATTCCCCAAACCAGGATAAATTTCTGAGCACATATCTAGGAGTAACTCCTGAGCATCACCGGGTGTGGCCCCAAAACAAAGTAATAAATAAATAAATAAATAAATAAATAAATAAATAAATAAATAAATGTTTTAAGGTAACACAGTTGTAGGGCCGGGAACTGACTTAGAGGCAGAATGCATACCTCACATGTGTGAGTTCCTTGGTTTGATCCCTAGCACCACATACACACATACATGGCACTGCTACTATTTTGCTGCTTTGGGATTCAGAGGTCTTCATTGCTAGAAGGACCTGATGGGAGTTGCATTCATATGTGACAGCTGACTTGCTCTAGTCCTAGTAGTTCAGGTACAAACCTGAAACCAGGAGACCACAAATAATTTTGTGACCTAGTTGCCCAAATCAGACCGCATTGCTTCTATAAATGTTAAATTCACAAAAACTTGAGTACATCATTTCAGGGAAGAGATATTAGGCTGTATTAATTGAAAGAAAGAGAAGCAAAATTTTATGCACACATTCTAAATCTACAACACTGTATACTGGGATGTAAAGTAAGCACCCATATTTATGAGAGTATAAAGGGTAGAGAGATAGTACAGGGTTAAGTTGTTTGCCTAGCACTAGGTCATTCCTGGAACTATCATGTTCTCTTAAATAGTGCCAGGATTGCTTTCTGAGCACAGAGCCAGGAGTAATCCCTGAGCATCACAGGTGTGGCCTCCAAATAAAACAAAAGAAAGCACTTATAGTTCTCAAATTTGCTCAATATTCAAATCCAGGAATTTTAGACCTTTGACTTGCATATATCTGATGAAATACATTTAAAAAGGTAACTAAGCTTATATAATTTTAAAGCATAGTTAACAACAAAAACAAAAAAGAAGGTACCCACAAAATTGTTTTTGATTATTTAAAAAAATAAGATATATTAGGTGACCAGTAGGTATAAAAATGTTTATATAATTCAAACAGTAATAAAGTGCAAATAGAAATGCAATGCAATATTACCTCATACCAGTTATTGTCATTTAAAAAAATCACAACAACAAAAAGCAGAAACAGTAAATGGTGTAAATAAAGAGGAAACCTCATAAACCATTAAAGGAAATTTATACTGTTTACACTTGGAAAAATAATGTGGAGTTTTCTCAAAAAACCTAAGAATATAAATACCATGTGATCCAGCTATTCTACTTTTGGTTGTTTATCCAAAGAATATGAAAATATTAATTAAAAATCATCCTTATTCTAGTCATTTCAGCATAAAGGAATAGCCAAGACACAAAAATAATTTAAGTATGCATTGAAAAAAATTTTAAATATATGGTTTACATACAAAATATATGCAAAATATGTACAACATAGGCTTTTATACAAATATATGCTGCTATAAAAAGAAACAAAAATTTTGAAAAATCTTGTCATTTTCAAGTATATAAAATGATTAAAGTTATGGAGATTAAAGTAAGTTATAGAGAAAAAGAGTTATGCTATATAATTTTACCCACATGTAGAAGACATACAAAGCAAACAAAATACAAACAAATCCTTTGAATGGAGAATACATTGATGGTTATCAGAGGCTAAGTGGTTAACAGGTGTGCAAAACTGGTAAAAGCTGGGCTGGTGTGATAGTACAGAAAGCCAGTACAGAAAGCCACTTGCCTTACATGCAGCTGAATCAGTTATGATCTTTGGCATGACAGATTGTCTCCTTAGCACCACCAAGATTAATCCCTAAGCCCTGAGCACCATTGTGGGTGGTCCCCCTAAAAGATTGAGAATACAGGTTTTTTGCAGCTGTTTATAGTACTACACAGATGTCAAAAGTCCCACTTCAGCACCAGTCATCTTCCTCTACAACAAAAGCATTTTAGGTATTTCTTCTATCTTTAATTTACTGTTTACTCACACTGATATTTATATTTCATTTTTGTTGACAATTCCAAATAAACATTGATTCCGTAATGCAGATTTGTTTGCCTCCTATAGGATCCCCAACTCCTTTTAAGAAGGGCATAATCAAATATATTGTCAATTCTGTGCAAATTTTCTCTAATGCTCCAATTCATATATATGCAAATTAGGTGATTTTTACATTATGAGACTTTTGCTTTGCAAAATTTCCAAACTAGTGTGGATTGTGTGACATATTCTTGGAATTTAGCCCATGCTGTATATTAGCATTCATTACTGCTTCTACCTTGGACCTATTGCTGGGATCAAGGAGTTTCTTATAAGGTTATTGACAAGAATTTATTAAAAAAGAAAAAGAATATCTAAAGAAAAGTTAATGGAGTTTTAGATGAAGGTAATTATGGTTGGTGAATTCTGAAACTAGTTCCACTGTTAGATGCTAATTTCTCTGACATAAATATCAGGTACTAGATATGTAGAATGTCTTACTAGGGATAAAATCAGATGTCTTTAATGATCTATTTTTAAGAAAAAAAAAGTATTCCTATAAAGTTAGATGGAATACAAATGGAAAAGAATTATGTTTCTGATATTCCAAAAAAAAAAAATCACGCAGAATGCAATACGCCAGTTTCTGGTAAAGACAAAGTTATCTTTGTAATGTGAACATATATAACTTCCACAAAACATATGACACCAAGTGAAATTCAAAATTTTTGCCTAACAGGAAAGCATGTTGCCAGCACATCAAATCCGAGAGTATAGGAGCTGCACAATTTTTCCTTGCTTCATCTTTGTAGAGGTAAGAAAATTCTGGAATTCCTTCTCTTAACTATTTATTATTCAAAGTAAAATGCATCTTTTTAAAAATTATTCATGTGTCCTCTATTTAGTGTAATGTGTCTAAAAATTTGGTGTACCATGGACATGTTTTCTACTAAAATATTACACAGTCTCGGGCCCAGAGATAGCACAGCGGCGTTTGCCTTGCAAGCAGCAGATCCAGGACCAAAGGTAGTTGGTTCGAATCCCGGTGTCCCATATGGTCCCCCGTGCCTGCCAGGAGCTATTTTTGAGCAGACAGCCAGGAGTAACCCCTGAGCACTGCTGGGTGTGGCCCAAAAAACAAAACAAAAAATAAAATAAAATAAAATAAAATAAAATATTACACAGTCTCAATGATTACAATGAGATACAGTAGAGATTGAAAATGAATTTCAGTTATACAACCAAAAAGTGCTGAGAGAGATGAGAGATGTTGAGAGTTTCCAGTCATTAACACTTTATTCTTCAGACTGAAAATATTAGTTAGGAACCATTTAAAAAATTCAGCAAAAGTAAAGTCCTAAAATGACCCAATGAAGAGTTTAAAGCTCCTTTTTTTTCTTAATAATTCTATAACAGATCTTTTTTTTTATTTGTGTGTGTGTGTGTGTGTGTGTGTGTGTGTGTGTCTACTCCCATGGTGTTTTGTTTAGAGTTTACTCCTACCTTTGCACTCAAGATCATTTATAGTGAGTTCAGAATAACATATGAGTGCCGGGGATTGAACTCGGCTCAGCCTTGTAAAAGGAAAATGCCAACTAACTGTACTCTCCTTCCAGTCTCACTAATACATATTCACACCAAAAAGCCCTAAGCCCAGGCAGCGTGAAAACTCCCATTCAATCGATTTTCCCAGGCAACTCTGTCCACTGTATTTTGGATTTGCTTCTATCTCTGGAGTCAGTCACATGTACTCTCAACTCCATGTTAATGTGTTCTTTTTACAGGGCTCTCTACACTCACCTTAACAAAACTTCTTTACTTCAAAACCAAATAAACAAACAAAACCCTTCACTTTCTTGAAGTTAATATGTTTTTACCATCATAATTGCATAGTTTTGTTTACATATCTGGTTAACTGTCAATTCAGTAGCTCAGTTAAATATTTTTTTATAATTTTCTGCATGATCAAAGGCATCAAATACTTTATTACTACTCCCTCCACCCAAACAAGCCTGTGAAACCTTCCTGTGCTTTTTATTCTCTTGTTTCTAACTTCTGTTTGTTTGATTTGGGGCCACACCCGGGGTGGGGAGCAGTCAGGGGTTACTCTAGCCTCCGTGCTTAGAAACTGCTCATGGCAGGCTCCGGGGATCATATGGGATATTGGTTATTGAATGTGAGTCTGTCCTGGGTCGACCTCCTTCAAGGCAGACACCCTACCACTGTGTATCTCTCCGGCCCCTATTTCTAACTTCTATTCAAGCTCTAGGCCTAATTCACAATAAAAATCTTGCTCTCCTTCACTACTTTCTCAATAATTACTATTTTAGATTTACTAGTGTTTTCTTTGCAGTATACTGTATCCATGGCTTTCTTAATATATATATGTATATATATATTATTTATTTAAAGAAAATGTTTCACATTGTTGACATAACTGATCATACTGCATTTGTTTCAGGATGACAGAAAGCATAGTTATTAAGAAATAGAAATAGAACAGAGAATTAAGAAAATGGAAGAAGGGGAGAGAACTCATTAGCAGTTATATTTGTGAAACTTCTTCTATCACCTATAAAGTCATTAATGCAAGAGCTGAAGATTTAGTATGCTTCCATTTTTTTCTCCAGAGATGGTAAATACATGAAAGAAAATGTATGTGTGACAATTGTCGTTTTCATGGGCACAGAACAATATGAAAGAAATTGGAAATAAACACCTCTGGCCTAAAAATCAAGGAGATCTTATTCCCTCCATGGTTTTCTATCCCTGGTGTATTCTCTGGTTTCAGTGGAGAAAATGATCTATAGTTTTTAAAATATGTGAATGATTTAATTTTTGATTGCTTCTTTAACAAATCACTACAGATGTAGTGGCCTAAAATAAATGTTAGATAATTAAAAATTATGGGGCTAAATGTGAATAGGGCATCATTTTTTTTAGACATTTAAGAGAACATATTTTCCTTTTCACATAATGCCTACTTTGGTAACATCAAATTTTCAATACAGAGGACGTTTGTATATATATTATATTACTCTCATTATATATTATTACTATGTTGAAGTCCTTTCTTATACCAAGGTCACAACTCAAGTGGATTTTTAAAGCTTTGAATAATGATCTAAATCTATAAAATAAGTAATAAGTGGGGCCGAAGAGATAGCAGGGAGGTAAGGCCTTTGCCTTGCATGCATGAGGACGGTGGTTTGAATCCCGGCATCCCATATGATCCCCGGAGCCTGCCAGGAGAGATTTCTGAGCATAGAGCCAGGAGTAACCCCTGAGCGGTGCTGTTTGTGACCCCCCCCAAAAAAAAAAACAAAAACCAAACCAAACAAAACAAAATTTAAAAAGAAAAAAAAAGAAATAAGTAATAAGTGAATGACACAAGAGTTTCTAAGAGCATGATTTTTTTAAATTTCCATTTCCCCTTTGGCGACTTTACAGAGACCTGATTTTAGATATGTTAAAGAAGAAATTGTCTAAAGAATAAAATATCGATCAACAAAATATACTTTAACCCTCATTGTGGCATTTAAAATAAGTTATTTCAGCTTTTATTTCAATTGAAGCAAAACATTCTTTACAGTGCAATCCTAAAATTTATGATTTTCTTTTCATGGTTTTCTTTTTATATTTGACTGTTTAATGCAAAGGTTCCTTCAAGAATTTTTGTTCTGGCCATTAAAATTTAATTAACAGTAAGACTATGAAATCATCTGCACCTAACTTCGTAGCATTTTACTTCAAGGAAGCCAGAAAAAGAAATTATATATGTGCTTTTTCTTAGTTAATTATTAGAACCATACTCAAATCAGCACAAGAGCAAATTTTGAGAGGTCCTAAACAGCAGAAACTGTCCTGGAGGGGTGAGGAGATAAAAAAAAGCTAGGTAAATTTTCTTGAAGCAACTGAACTAAGATCAATCCCTAGCATCTTGCATGCTCTTCAGTGGAGCACCAGGAGTGATTTCTGAGTGCAGGACCAAGCGGTACCCCTGAGCATCATTGGTTGTGACCCCAAACAAATAACGAAAGTTTCTTCTGTAATCTCACAATCGTCTAGTGAGCATTTTAAAAATAATAACTGTTATATAAATGTGGATGCTTGAAAGAACATTTTTGAAAGATAAAAAATTTTGGAAACTTTTAGAATAAGTTCTTTCTTAAAGGTACATATATTTGTTAAAAAGCAGAGTATTATTTTGAGTTTAAAAAAGACCATAGAAATAGAACATTAAGTTTCCCAGTTGTAAAAAAGAAGAATTGAGGACAGAGATAACAAAACAGGACAAATGGCTTATTGAAAGTCCCTATTGGGGAGGAGCAAATACTAAATTTGATAGATTGTCTAGTTCCAGCTACTAAACTATCATAGATTTTTTTTCAGTAAAGCAAAATAGTTTTTATTGAAAGAAATTTAGAGATATGAAATAGAGTGGGCATAGGCTTGAAAAATAAAATCTATTATAGACATTTTATGGAAAATATCTTATGGCTGAGCTCCTTTTCAAAAATTAAACCAATTGCACTAGATCAGTTCTCATTCTGTGTGTCTGTCTGTCTGTTTGTCTCTCTCTCTCTCTTTTAACCCCCATGTGATTTAGTATAATCAGAAAACACACCAACAACTCAAAAAAGATAAGCTACAGAAACTGGTTTTAAATTATTTTTGCATAAGAGAGATTATTTTTAGAATAAACCCAGAATTTTTTGTACTTAAACTTTAAATTTTTATTTCCATTCTATTTAGTCTTTTATATTTTTGTCATTATTTTTATAATCAGAATTTTTCTGTTTCTAGAAGAGCAATATAATTCAAAGTAGCTGTGAAATGAAATGCTATTTTCAACCACTAATGTAAGTTGTTATGAAATTACGGAAGTAGAACTTCACACTTTAAAATGTATAAGTTTCACCACACCTAGCACTGAAATTTGTAACCACCAAAATTTTCTCAGTTTGAGAGTTACTTGGCCTGAGAAAAAAGTTTCTATAATCCCCATGCATGCAATACCACATAATTTCTATTTTTTGCAGAATTTTAAATTTTATTTTGAATTATGTTATAAGTAATGCAGGTTAATTTCAGCCTATGAGCTAGACCTCAAATAGATAAAAGCCATTATTATGGGTTGTTTTTTTTTAAATCTATGATCTTATACAGAGGGGACCACACACTCTAGTCGCCCTGGGGGTGAGGGAAAAAGAAATGGGAGGGAAAACAAAAACGGAGGAATAGGGAGGACAATTTGGTGATGGGAATCCCCCCTGATTTTATGTAAATATGTACCTAAAATATTATTGTCAACAATATGTAAGCCACTGTGATCAAAATAAAAATTATATTTTAAAAAAATCTATGATCTTAAAAAAGTCCATCTTGTTTCCCATTTTCAACATGAGTAAGAATACTAAATACCTGTTTTATAATGTGTGTCATAATCACTCCTTCAACCAAACCCTGCTCAGTTAATTTGAGGTGGGTTTTGTTTATTTGTTTGTTTGCTTTTGGGCCATACCAGTTGACAGAGGCAGTTGGGGGTTACTCCTGGATCTGTGCTCAAATATTGCTCCTGGTAGGCTCTGGGGACCATGCTGGATTCTGGGAATGAAACCTAAGTTGGTCTCTAGTACGCCACATGCAATGCAAACGTCTACTGCTGTGTTATCGCTCCAGACCCTTGTTTAATTATTTTAACCAGACCTCAACTTTGGTAATTTTCTTTCATACAACATATGTAATGGTAAAATCATAATTTAAAGGTCTATTTTAGTCAATTTTTTTAGATCACGGAAACCTTAAAGTATCTGAGAACATGACCTGAATATAGGTGAGCATTAGATACACTAGATGCACTAGAAGTATAGGTGAATATGACATTTTTATTAAAAAGTAGTTAATCGATAGGCTGGAGATGTAGTACTCTACAGTGAGTAAGGTTAGTGTCTTGCGTCCAGCTAACCCAGGTTCAGTCTCTGGTGCCTCTATGGTTCCGAATACTCACCAAGAGTGATCCTTGAGTTCAGTTAGGAATAAGCCTTGAGCACCCCCAAGTTTGGCTCAGAAACAAAACCAAACCAAGATATGGTATTTATGCACCAAATACTGTCTTTCTAACTGTTCTGTTAAATATTTTATTTCATAGCTTATGTTAAGTTTGACTTTCTCTTTAAAGCTAGGTTTGAAAATGTTTCATTTTTTTAAAACACTCTATCTGAATTTTTTAAAGCAAAACAAGGTAGCTTTATTGAACAGAACTTATTTAAAATATACAAAGATCTGAGGGGAGATAAAACATGGAATTACTCACCTAAAAGAGAATACATGGTTCTCCAGAGCAGAAAAAAAGAGAGACAGACAAGCAAGATACACACAAGAGCAACATTGCCAATATATTTATGCATTTCAATTTGACTAATTAAGATAGAGTAATAGAGTATTCATACTCTGGCACTTTAAATTCTGTAGGCTTTCTACATTTTTTGTGCCTCATACTAATTTTTTACTGGCCTTCTGAAGTTTGATGTTTATCTTCTGGGAAACACTTTCTTTAAAAGGTACTTCTGAAGAAGCAAAGTACAGCATTGTTGCTGTGTTCTATACTCTTTTCATTAAGCAATTCCAATTTCTTTGGTAACCTGGCTATCTACATTCACTCTTTCAGGTAGTGTTCAGACTCCATAAAAGCATCCTTCCTAATAGCCTTATTGCTTTTTCTTTTCTATGGAGTCATGTAGAGATGACTTCAGACAACAGGCCTTCAAGCCAATCATAATCTTGGACTGAGTAATCCCCTGCTGTGATTCTAATATCTATTGCAAGACAGCTTGAAGGTTGACATTGCCAATTTTTCATAGCAATAATAGAAATGGAAACATATAAAGGATTTGTTCCTTCAAGTCTCTTATAAGGAGTGACCCATTAAAACCAACTGTAAATGCCAGCAGGAAAGTACAGAGAGTAGGGTTAATGGTTCCTGGTACTACATATGATTTGAGAGTCAGGAATAAGCTCTGAGCAACATCAGATTTGGCCTCTAAAATAAACAAATTAAAAACCTATATGCGCTTGAGCAATAGAATAGTAAGTAGGGCATTTGCCTTGCATACAGCTGAGATGGGTTCAATCTCTGAATCCCAAATAGTTCCCTGATCCCCTCCATGAGTGATTCCTAAGTGCAGATCTATGAGCATCATTGGGTGTAACCCTGAGACAAACAAAACAAAACAACCTACAAAATTTTAGCATTCAAACAAATACTTTTCATCATACTGATGTTCAATGTTGTAATATCTCTTGTATATGAATGCTTGTTGATGTTTTTCTCTCTTATTCGGTGTATTTTTAATCAGAAAAAACTTTTTAATTGTAATATTTAATGAAGCTAGTAAGCACTGACACTGATGTTGAATAGAAGGTACAGAGAAAGTCTCCACAATTGAGATGCTGATAATCTGCACATGAGTTTTAAGTTCATCTCTCTGAAACTCAATTTCCACATCTGTAGAGTGAATCTAATCATAGCGGGTATTATTTTGAGGAAAAATTTATTTTACATTTTGCATAATGTTTAGTTTATATTTCTTTTCATGTTAGTAGTTAATGTTTTTTTTTCCGGGGGGGGTCACACCCAGCAGTGCTCCGGGGTTACTTCTGACTCTATGATCAGAAATCATTCCTGGCAGGCTATGGAGACCATATGGGATGCTGGGATTTGAACCTCCATCCTTCTGCATGCAAGGCAAATGCTTTACTTCCATGCTATCTCTCCAGCCCCATTTTCTCAATTTTTCTATAAACCTTTATTGTGCTCTTCTGACTTTTAGCCTTTTGGGTGTCCCCAATCTGAACAGATCCACAGTATAGGGCCATAAAATTAAATATAAAATAAACTTATTTAGATTGGGGTTGAAGTGATTAATACAGTGGGTAGAGTGTTTGCCTTGCATACACTAACTTGAACTCAATCCTTGTCATTATATATATATATATATATATATATATATATATATATATATATATATATATTCTTCAAAACCCTGCTAGGAGTGATCCTTGAGCACAGAGCCCCCAGCATTACTGAATGTAATCTCTGAACTCTCCCATATAAATAAATAGATATACTCATTTAAACTAACAGGATATTTAGTTTTAAACCTAGGAATCCATTTTATTGTTTTCTATAATCTTGCTCTTTTGATCATGTAATTTTATTTATGGTTGATAACTAATTCAAGGAAAATCAGCCAGTTTATGAATTTGGGGGATTTGGAATTATTATTAGGATACAAATGGGTCCCTGGAAACCATTAATGAGAACAAAAATATTCAGTAAATATGGAAATCATAGCTACTTATTTGCTACATGTATCAGAAAATTGGAAAGAAAAGTACTAGCATCCTAAAAATTTACCAACTTAGGGTGACTTTTTTATTTGTAAAGGCAATTTGTACTCTAGAAGATGGGTTCATACTAAAACAATATACATCTCAATAATCAGTTTTCTCTTCTTATTTACATTTACTTTCTTTACTTAAAACCAAAGTGCTTCCATAAAGGTTCACCCGTGATTTGATATGAAGAATAAATAAATACTTAAAGATACAATACAAGGAAATATTCAAAGCTAAATCTAAACAGTGGCAAGAGTGCTTGGTTCAAGCCAATGGATTAACAAACATGTTGAATATTGTTTTAGTTCTTCAAATGATTGATTCCCAACTACTGGCATGTGGAGACCTGAACTCAGGAATCTCTAAGGAACATAATGTGGGGTTTTTAACATAAAGGCTTGAAATCCCAAGATGATGAAATTTGTAAATCTAAACTTAAACAAAACCCTGTCCAAATATTGTATTCCTAGTAATCTCTCAACTGTGTGCTAATATATTCTTTGCATTGACTACTAAAGAAAATAATATTAATAACTTCATGTGATTTATACCTTGTATAAATAATAAATGCTGAATTTAGGGAAACATTTAATTGAATATAAAATACTATCTTACACTAGTGATGTACACTAATTATCCCCAATAAAATATGTACATTATCTTCTGATAATTCTGTAGTTATTAGTAAATATCACTGATTTGTGACTCTGCTTTTAGTTAATTAAATTTAATAACCTTAAGAATATATAGTCAAACCTTTATGGAAAGCGATATGGAGATTCCTCCAAAACTGGAGATTGAGCTCCCATATGATCCAGCTATACCATTATATACCCTAGGAACACAAAAATACAACACAAAAATCCCTTCCTCACACCTATATTAATTGCAGTGCTATTTATAATAGCCATATTCTGGAAACAACTAAGATGCCCTTCAACAGAAGAATGGCCAAAGAAACTGTGGTACATATGCACAATGGAATATTATGCAGCCATTAGGAGAAATGAAGTCATGAAATTTTCCTATACATGACTGTACATGGACTCTATTATGCTGAATGAAATAAGTCAGAGGAAGAGAGAGAGAGACACAGAATAGTTTCACTCATCTATGGGTTTTAAGAAAAATAAAAGACATTTTTGCAATAATTCTCAGAGAAAAAAGAGTGGATACCTGGAAGGTTCAGTTCACGACATGAAGCTCACCACAAAGAGTGGTGAGTGCAGTTAGTGAAATAACTACACTGAAAGCTATCATAACAATGCAAATGAATGAGAGAAGTAGAAAGTCTGTCTCGAGAACAGGTGTGGGTGGGATGGGTAGGAGGAATATTTGGGGCATTGGTGGTGGGAATGTTGTACTGGTGAAGGGGGTTGTTCTTTACATGACTGAAACCCAACTACAATCACATTTGTAATCAAGGTGGTTAAAAATATTAATAAAAATGCATAGTTTATTTTGAGACGTAGAATCCTTTTCAGTAGTAAAGCTAATTTTATACAAATTAAAGAAATTATTTTATTTACTATGAATTACAATACTGTTGATATATAATTTTATGTATATGCACACATACATATATATTACAACTTCACACTCTTTACAGTGTCTGTAGCTTCCTTTACTGTCACAGGATCCTCCTCTTATATTCTTCTGCCCATCGTGGTAATTTCACTTGGTAAACCAATCTTCAGGTCTATTGCCTTTGTTCAGTTGTTATTCTCTTACTGTGCTTTTTAATATCCTATATATGAGAGAAATAATTCTGAAATACAACTTTTTTTTTTTTTGGTTTTTGGGCCATACCCGACGGTACTCAGGGGTTATTCCTGGCTGTCTGCTCAGAAATAGCTCCTGGCAGGCACGGGGGAACATATGGGACACCGGGCTTCGAACCAACCACGTTTGGTCCTGGATCGACTTGCAAGGCAAATGCCATTGTGCTATCTCTCCGGGCCCGAAATACAACTTTTATGCTGAGTTGAAATGCTGTTAAAATATTAGAATTACTTATTTTACGTGCGGTGGTTTATTTTCTGCAAAATTTAAACATGAGGACAAAAGGAAGAAGCAAAACTAGTTCCTTGTCTGAGTCAAATGACATCTCTTAATTTCTACATAAAACCTTAAAAATTGAGCCAGTGATATAACACAGTGGTAGATTGTTGGTCTTGCACACAGCCAAACCAGGTCAAACCCTGTTTCAATCCCCTGCATCCTATGTGGTCTCCCTGAGCGCAGAGCCAAAAGTATCCGAGTGCCGTCAGGTGCGCCCTCCAAAAAACCAAACCAACCAACCAAACAAAAATTCCTTAAAATTAGGAGCATATGTTTTAAGTTTTACCAGTAACTTTAAATTCCAGGAGAATGTATTCCTTTAGATGTATTTTTGAAGCTGACCCAAAGAAATTAGGTGTTGAATTGAATATTAGAAGCCAAAAAAATCTGTTTGGTTAGGGGTAGTTGAAAATATTGAGAAGCCTTTATCTTTTTGCCTAAAGAAAGGAGATGAAAACCTTAATCAGATTTTTTTTAGCAGTTATATTGGAAGTGTGGCTCAGGTGAAAAAAATCTATGAGTGAAGTGAATTTATTGATCACCCTTGTGCCCACCTGCCTGTAAACCACTCTTCCTAAAAAATGTGCACCTCTATTATTTTTCTCTATAAAAACCCTTTTCTGTGTCTGTGAAATCAAGAACATTGCTTTGTTGACATCTTCCAACCTACAGTCAAGTTGCCAATATGCTCTTTCTGTCAACCATCATTCTGTCTTTCATTTCATTGTCTGTCAAGTGGCTAAAACATCTTGGTTACATTTATTCAATATTTCTTTTAACACGCTTACATAGAGTTTACCATCACACCGGTTTGGAAGGACAGATTGTATTTATACATCCTCCTGAAACAACTGAAAGGGTAGATATGCTATATTCAACCACAACTCTCAAGTGCTAGGACATTAGACAGTGCAGGGACATAATTTTCAAGAGAGAATTTTAAGGTAGTTCTAGCAGTGATGGAGGTACCAGGCCAATGGTAGAATGAGAAACCAAGCACAGTATCATAGCATCACAGAGAATAAAAGATAAATCTGCAGTGTTCTTGACTATTCAGTTCTGCTTATTAGTATATGTGCATAAAGAAACCACTTAAAATTGAAAAAAGAGTTATTTAAAGGAGAAGGGTAAAGAGGAAATCATATCAGGTCAAGAATAATTTCTGTTCCCAGGGATCAAAATTAAGAACAAAACTCAAAGTTAGAAGAGTACTCAATAACACATTGCCTTAGTATCTGGAAAAACTTATCTTCCATGAATTATTCCTTGGTAATAACAAGTTTAAAGTAAATATTGGAATAATGCAACTTATAAAGTACCTTAATTTCATTATACATAAAAGCTAAAGATTGTTAAAATACAACAGCATTTAGCACAACACAAAACAACAAACAACATTATAATGTGTGATTTCCAATTATAGAGTCCCAGGTATTCAAGGAGGAAAAATATGTGACTCCTATGGCCCATAAAATAAATTAAAATTACTTAACCAAAGCCAGGACAGAAGCTAGTAAGGTGCCAAAAGTAAACTGTGCTTCATATGTTCCAAAGAAAAACTAAGGTTTGAACACGTTAAGTATGGAATAGAAGATATTTTTAAATGGACAAATTTAAAAGGATAGAAGTTTGTGGTTAGTAAATATACTAGCTAGGATTTCAAGAAAATAATATCTAGAATTTTAAGAAATAAACTAGGTAGGATTAATTACAGATTTGAAAAATTACATTACTGAATTTGAAGATAAATTAATAAATATATAAATAGAAAGTGACAGTGAACTATGAAGACATATTATTAGAAACTATGGTTTATAAGGGATGGAGAGATAACACAGCAGTAGAGCTTTTATTTGCCTTGCTTTCAGCTGATGTAGGAAGGATGTTGGTTTGAATCCGGGCATCCCGTATGGTCCTCTGAGCCTGCCAGGAGTGATTTCTGAGCACAGAGCCAGGAGTAATCCCTGAGCGCTGCTGGGTGTGACCAAAAAACAAATAAACAAAAAAAGAAACTATAGCTTACACTGAAAGTAAAACAGAGAGGAAATATATTTTATTAATAATTAATGAAATAGAATGCAATTTTAGTCATGCACGTTATGCAAATATTGCTTCTGAATAGGAAAGGTTATAATATATAGAAAATGGGTACAAAACTTCTTATTTTATTAAAAGCCCACATACCTAAGACACTAAATAAATATTAAAGAAAAGTGAATGATAATATAATAATTAGTAACTATGAATTTTTTATGAAAACAAGTTTTGAAAGAAAAGTATGTCTACAGAAAAAATATGATTAGAATTATAAGAAGTATCAGGTGGGCAAAAGAACAGGTAGAAGCATCTTCAAAAACTGAAAATTTTTTGTTGGTCTAAATTCTTTGTCCATGAAAAAAATATCTCTTAAGAATAAGGTAAAATTAAGACTATTTGTGACAGGGGCAGAGAAATAGCACAGCTGAAAGGCATTTGCCTTACACGCGACCAATCCAGAAAAAAATTGGGTTGGATTCCCTGCATCCCACGTAGTCTCCTGAGCTTGCCTGGAGCAATTTCTGAGTGTAGAGCCAGGAGTAACCACTGAGCATTGCTGGTGTGGCCCATAACAAAACAAAAAAGTCTATTTTGCACATGTAGATGCTGAAATATTTAATCATCAACATGTTTCACCACAAGAATTGGTGAAGATGGTCAGGCTATCAGATGATTTTTCTACACAAAAACCTGAATAGGTGCAAAACATGAAGAGCTCCAGAAATCTGACTGTGTGTATTAGAATATATTGCATTTAAATATATCAAAGTATGATTTAAGACTATGCTTTTTGGTTTGGTGGCCACATTGGGCAAGGCTCAGTGTTTACGCTTTATCCTGTGCAGAGATTTCACTCCTGGCATGCTCCAGGGAACCATATATGTTTGCTAAATTTTCAATCTGGGCTTGTTGTTTGCAAAGTAAATGCCCCTACCTAATGGTATGTATTAACCTTCTGGTCCCTGATTAACTATATTATTATTATTATTAATATTAATATTATTGTTATTATTATATTACTATATTAGTACAACGGAAAAGTAATTTTTTTCTCTTCTAGATTCTTTTGGTCTGTTTGTTTTGTTTTGGGGCCATACTTAGTGGTGCCTTACTCCTGGCTCTGTGCTCAGGAGTCATTACAGATAGATTTCAGGAACAAGATGGTGTGCTGGGTGGGGATCAAATTTAGATTCACTATATACAAAACAAGTGCCCTACCAGTTGTACTATTGCTCTGGCCACTCTTCTAGGTTCTAAATTGGGATCACCATGTAATAAAGGACAGATTAACAAAAAATTGCAAAGAAAATGCAATTATATATGGACATGGAGTAGTCTAACATAAATAAGTGACCAAAATTGTTGACTAAGGGACCATAGTGAGTAAGGCATTTGCTCTGTATGCATCCAATCTGGGTTTGATCTGTGGAACATTATACTGTTCCCCGAGATAACAAGGAGTACTCCCTTGGTATCTGGCAATCTGAGCATTGCCAGGTGTGGCTCCAAAACATTTCATAAATAAAATTTAAAATAAATAATAAATAGAAAGCCTGTCTAGAGTACAGGTGGGGGTGGGGGTGAGGAGGGAGATTTGGGACATCAGTGATGGGTATGTTGCACTTGGTGATGTGGGGGGGGGTGTTCTTTACATGACAGAAACCCAACCACAATCATGTTTGTTATCAAACATGTTTAAATAAAATGTTATTTAAAAAACCTAAAATAAAACTAAAAAGGCTTATATACTACCCTATGTCAAAGAAAAGACCTGGGGCTTCATTGTAGTGATGGCCTTTTAGGGAAGGCAAGGAAAAAAAAAGTAAACATAGGTTATTCTGGCATACAGATAAATCAGGTGCAAACTTTCTCCCTGTTAATACCTATCTTCTCGTTACAGTCCCATATTCTAATGTAATTTTTTCTTACAAAAGATTAATTTCACTTCTATTTTCAGAGTTTCTCCTGTGTCTGCATTTTCTCTACATAAATACTGTACAATTACCCTTTATGCTAATGAGGCATGGTTTATATATTTGCAGTTCCTCAATAGCAAAGTATTATAGGGTTTAAAACATGCATATATATATTATAAGAACTGATAAGCAAAAAGAAAATTCAGGGACCGGAGTGATAGTGCAGTGGTAGGGCTTTTGCCTTGCAAGCAACTGACCCAGGACTGACAGCGTTTCGATTCCCCCCCCACCCCCCCACCCCCGGCATCCCATATCGTCCCCCAAGCCAGGAGCAATTTCTGAGCGCAGAGTCAGGAGTAACCCCTGACCTGAGCATCACCGGGCGTGTCCCCCCTCAAAAAACAAAATAGATATTCAACACTATGTTACTAGCAAAATGTTAAATTGAGATGATAATAAAATGCTATTTCCTGTTTTATAATATTGCTAAAATTAATTTTCACTAAGAAAAATATTGAAAAATACTAGAAGTATAAATGAATTCATTCAGGGATAAATACAAATCCTATCTACAAGTGTTTGTATATTATTAAATATCATATAAGGTATACATGTAAGTTTCATCAGCAGTAAAAATAAATAAGCTATATAGAAATAAGCTATGTAGAAAATACTAAAGATTAATTTTATTATTATAAGTAAAATAGTCACATACATAAAAGGCTTTAATTATGATGCTTTCATATATGTGTAATATATGAAAAATAATATGTAGTGAGAGTAAACAAATCAATCTTTGCCAGAGAATAATATGGAAAGGGAAGCAAAGGATATGAGAAAATGTTTGATTCAAATAGAGTTGTTTATGGTAATAATTATGTAGTCATTATTATCTTGATTATGACAATGACTTAATCAATGCATAGATTTAATAAAAGCAACAAAGGTCTAAATATGTTCAGTGTGTTACAAATATGTATGTATGAGATGCAAGCAATATTGTATAGTATGTGAAGAAAAATTGTATAGCTTATATCTAATAAGACTAAAATATTATTTCAAAGTGATAAATATATTTTAATATATTAAGTGTACTGAGATTTGAAAGTTATAAATAAAGAAATCAATTTTATGGCTTGAGAGCTAGCTTAAGAGGCTACAGAGTATGCAACTCATTCAAGAAGCTCAGGTTTGATCTTTCATACAGCATTGTTCATCCAGCACTAAGCTGGGAGTAGCCCTTCAACACTTCTGGGTATGGCCCAAAACAAACAAGCAAAAAATAAAAAACAAGTTCAATTTACATTAAAGCATTTATAAACAATATTATTTGTTTCTGTTTGTTTGGGGGCTGTGAAATCATGTGTTGTGTATTCCACAATCCCCAGAGAAGGAGAGGGATCCCCATGCCCCAAGTCCAGGTAAGACAAGAGACACAGGTCTAGCGGCAATTCTGAAGCAGGGAATAATCCACACACACTTGGGAAGGAATACCAGGCCGAAAACTCATATTGCAAGCTGTTCACCCACAAGCCAGTCGTTCCAAGTCGTGGAACCACTAGCCAAGATGGCAGCTTCCCTGCTAGGCCTCCAAAGCAGACTTTATTGGAAGAAACAAAGCCCATCTTAAGGGGAGGGGTAAAAGCCAGGTGAGGAGGCAAAGGGGAAACATCTTTTTAGCATGTATACCTAAGGAACCAATCGAGAGACATCTAATTAGAAGGCAATATGAGGACCAATCCAAAGGCTTCTACCAACAGGGGGCCATATCCAGTGGTCCTCAAGTTTACTCCCCATACTGTGATTGGGGATCAATCCTGGCATGGAGGGGTATACTATCTCTCCAGACCCATATACACTATGTGCTTAAGTAAAATAAAAATATAATTCATATTCAATTATATTTTAAATAAAATATTTAATTGTATTATAAAATTATATATTCTATATTTATTTATCTATTTTGGTTTTGGGGTCATACCCGGCAGCACTCAGGGGTTACTCTTGGCTCTATGCTCAGAAATTGCTCCTGGCAGGCTCGGGGGACCATATGGGATTCCGGGATTCGAACTACCATTCTTCTGCATGAAAGGAAATGCCCTACCTCCATGCTATCTCTCTGGCCCCCTATAGTCTATAATTTAATAATAATTATATATCAATATCCTTCCATAACACTTGTTTACTTAAAATTTTTATAATTTTAAATTATGTTCCTTGTTTCTTTACTAATTCATCTATTAAAATATATTAATTCATTAAAATATGCTTCTGTTTTCAATAGTACAAACTCTCTCAAACTGTTATTCTATTTGGTTTTTAGAACAATTACTCAAATCCATTCCATGTTATCTTAAGGTGATAACAACTTAAAAAGACTCAACTACAATCATGCTTGTAATCATGGTGTTTAAATAAAGATTTTATATTAAAAAATGAATGACAGGAAAATTTCCCCCCTTAAGCACTAGAACAAATGCCTTACCAAATAAGTTTTAAATAAATGATAATAGTTAATAAGATGCAAGTTATGAAATGTGGATATTTTAGACTACAGTAACAAATAAAATATGAATATACACAGTATATCACATGTATAAACTATATAAAATATAGAGTCAAACATAGGACAATTATTGATCACAGAGCTATTTCTACAGGCATTCAGGAATGTCGAGAAAGTACTATAATTTAATAATAAGTGCAATGAAGCATTTGCTAATGCAAAAGATGGCACAATCTTTTTCACAAAGAGAAACATGTCTTGTGAAATACCATTTTCTGAAGAGTGATAATTAGCTTCTTCTGCAAACCACTGTAATCAATAGGATTGTGAGCGTGCTAATCACCTGAGGTCATTATAATGACATCTAACGACATGAAAGAATTATTTAAGCTAAGATTTTGTGAATCTGTCAAAGAGATTATTTAAAAATTACTCAATTCACTTTATTCGGAGAAATAGCATGTCAGCAAATACTTATGTGTTAGCACAGAAAAGAAAATGTCATTCAATCAATATACCACTATCACTGAAAATGGTTCCCTGGTGTATCAGAATGAAGAAAAATCTGAGATAAACATTGGACTTGCGAGGAAACAATTTGATCATTTTCTTAAAAAAAAAATCTGAATGGGGCCAGAGTAGCAACACAGTGGTAGGGCATTTGCCTTGTACGTGACTGACCCAGGATGGATGTGGGTTTGATTCCCGGCATTCCAAATGGTACCCTGAGCCAGGTGTGATTTCTGAGCATAGAGCCAGGAGTAACCCCAGAATGCCATTGAGTGTGGCCCAAAAAACAAACTAAAATTTTTAATAACATTATTTCAGAATACTTTTATCTGTGGTATGCAGGGCATACATTTTCTTACTGCATAAGCTCCTGCAGTATATTAAATCTTACCATTAATATCTGTTTATGACCAAAATCCAAATACAAACATGTTTGTAATTATGATGATTAAATATTTATATTAAAAAATCTCACCAGCTTCCCTTGGAAAGCTGTCAACCTACCTAGGTTCTCCTCCTGCTGTTCCCCTTTCTCCTCTCATCTTCTCCCCTTCCTAGTTCTGTTCTTCTGCACATCCTTCTTCTTCCTCTCCTTCTCCTCCTTATCTTCCCTTCTCTTTATCCTCCTTCAAGACTTCTTTATATAAGGATATAAGCATTCAGTGTTTTGAAATAGTTTCACATTCTGCACTGTTTTTCATTCTTTAAACAATGTCTTTTATAGCTGTTTATAAATAAAATTTTATCTCAAGAATATTTGATGGTTCTCCCAGAGCACTTCAAGAATTGCTTATTCTTTCTAGGTATTAATTGAAGGACATCATTTAGGGAAGATTTCTATGAGGATTCAGCATAAGACATGAAGCCAACTTCCATCTGCCCTTAGCATCATATCCTGCTGTTTTATTCATAGTAATATTTAAAACAATTCAAATTAAATGCTTTTGTTTGTTGCAATAATATTTGTTTTGGAATATCAAGTCTACAAGGATAAGGCCATTAGTAGAGAGATATATGATTATGTATAAGTAATTTATTCCATAAATTTAATTATATAGTTCAGTGGATATAAATAGAATTACATTTTGCAGGATACAAAAAATAGCCTATTTGAGACATATACACCTTAGTTTTTACCTACCCTGCAACTTACTTTTTCTTTTATCAACTTGTGTCTAATATATATGTCTAATATATTCATATATACAATATACATATATATGTTGAATAAATATATAATATATAAATATATATGGAACCTTGTCCCCAAACCCAAAATATCATGGAAGCATGATTCTCAGACTAAGATGCAGTTCTGCACATCTCAGAAAAAGAAGCCAGTCTCAATTTTCATCTAGTTCATTGCATTAAGCATCACAAGAAACAATTTCCAGGAAAGACAGAATAAAGGAAAGTTATTTTTATTGAGAAAGGGGATTGATTCTAAGAAGAATAGGAACTTCTCTGAAGAAACAGAGAAAAGAGAGAAACCTCCAAAACAAATATACACTCCAAAGAAGGGCACAAACAACTACAGAATAAGGGATCTAAAGTGAAAGGAATAAACTGCATATCTGCAGTATTAAGGTTGAAATGATTCAGATTACAAAGTTGTTCATGATTGAATTTAAGTTATTAAATAACCATCACACATCCGTTTCCCAAAACTGGTATCCCCAAGTTTCCCTCCTGCCCTTCCTTCTGCTCTTTTTCCTGCCTGCCTTGTGGAAGACATTTTTCTTTTCTCTCTCTTTTTTCCTTTTATATGTTGTGGTTTGCAATATTATTACTGAAGGGTTATCACCCTTTCAGCACCTAGTTCTTGTCCAGGGAGAAACCTACAACTATCATTGAAACTGCCCTAACTCACACTCTGGATCTGTACCATTAACCAGTCTTCCTGGACTTAATACTGTAATCTTTGGCTATTATTATGAAGCTCTTTTTTTTACTTATTGTTGCTATTTTTGTTTTTTTTGGGCCACACCTGGTGACGCTTAGGGATTATTCCTGGCTATGCACTCAGAATCGATCCTGGATTGGGGGACATATGGAACACCAGGGGATTGAACCGTGGTCCGTCCTAGCTTAGCATGCAAGGCAAACATCTTACCACTTGTGCCACTGCTCCGGCCAGTGGTGTGCCTTCTTGAAGATGCCTTTAGCTTCAGTGTTACGGAGAGTTCTGCCTTTTGTCCATGGATTTAAAAAGTGATCTGAGTTCATGGTTTTGTAGGTAGCTGACCAGTTTTCAAACACCACTTGTTGAAAAGGCTTTCTTTGTTCCTATTTCTATTTCTTGCTTCTCTATTAGAATTTAATTGATCATATTCCCAACTATCTCTTTCAGAATATTCAAGTCTATTTCATTGCCCCAACAGTTTTAATAATAGTATTTTAATACTATGCTAATTTAATTACTACAGTAGAGGTTGAAGGTGGAGAAATCTTCTATTTCCCAATAATTGCTTTAGCTACTCATGGAGGTTTATTGTTCCATATGAATATCAGGAGTACTTGATATATTTCTTTGAAAACAATGGATACCTTTATAGGGATTGCATTAAATTTTTACAATGTTTTGGGAAGTAGCATCATTTTAATAATGTGAATTCTTTGCCTCTATGAGCTGGGAATGTCTTCAAATTTCCTTTTGTCCTCTTATTTCTTGAAGAAGTGCTTTGCAATTTTCTTTTCTAGGTCTTTCACCTCTTTCTTCTTTTTTTTTTTTGGGGGGGGCACACCTGTTTGATACTCAGGGGTTACTCCTGACTAAGCGCTCAGAAATTGACCCTGGCTTGGGGGGACCATGTGGGACGCTGGGAGATCGAACCTCGGTCCTTCCTTGGCTAGCGCTTGCAAGGCAGACATTTTACCTCTAGCGCCATCTCACTGGCCCTGGTCTTTCACCTCTTAAGTTGACTCCAAGGTATTTGATTTTATGAGGCACAATTATAAATGAAAAATTTTAAAATATCACTTTCTTCTTTTTATTTTTATAAAAAACCCATGGGTTTTTAGTATTGATTTTATATACTGACATTTTATTATGTAATCCCATTGTTTCTAGAATCTTTTGTGTAGAGTCCTTAGAATTTTCTAAAGGTAGTATTGTGTCATCTGCAAATAATGGTATGAGAATACCATGAATACTTCCTTTCTTGCTGAATGCCCTGGATATCTCTTTCTTGCTAATTGACAAGCTTCTGATACTAAACTTGAGTAGAAATGTCAAGAGTGAACAAACTTGTCTTGTGCCAGTTCTTACAGGAAAGATTTTTCTCTCTGAGTATAATATTTTCTGTGGATTTGTGATACATGGCTTTAACTATATTGAGAAAAGTTCATTCAATTCCCATCTTTTTATGAATTTTTGTCATGAATGGCTGCTAGATCTCGTTGAACACTTTCTCTGTATCTATTAATATGACCATATAAATTTTAGTTTTTCTTTTATTGATGTAATAAGTTGACTTGTGTATGTTAAACTATCATTGTATCTTCAGGATGAATTCTACTTGGTCATTGTGTATTAACTTTTCTATGAGGTTTTGGATATTATTTGATAGCATTTTGTTGAAGAACTTGGCATGTGTGTTAATCAAGGATACTGATCTATAATTTGCATTTTTGTGTCTATGCTTCTGGTATTTAAGTAATAGTAGCTTTATAGAAACTGTTTAAGAGTATTGTTTCATTGACCAGTCTTCCTGTACCTAATTCTATTGTCTTTGGGTATTATTATGATGCTCTAATACAGCAAATGCAGAAAATATATTCAAAACACATATATAGAAAATATTTCAGAAAAAATTTCAAAAAATACTAAAAATTTAATTACAGAAAATATTCTCTAAGACAGAAAATACAGTCTCAGATTTCTTTGACTATTCACATGTATCTTATGCAGACAGCAGAATGTTTGATTCAATTTTATTATTCATTATGTCAGTGTGTCTTTTTTGTTTTATGTTTTTGGGGTCACACCTGGCAGCACTCAGGGGTTACTCCTGGCTCTACACTCAGAAATCCTCCTGGCAGGCTCGGGGGACCATATGGGATGCCGGGATTTGAACCACCATCCTTCTGAATGCAAAGCAAACACCCTGCCTTCATGCTCTTTTTGGCTCTCAGTGCTTCTCTTAATTGGTGTATTTAATCCATTGATATTGAGTAAGATTACCATCATGAAATTTTCTAACAACTTTTTTATAGAAGTTTGATGTGTTTGTCAGATATTTTTTTGCATTAAATTATCCCTTAAGTTCAGTTTTCCTTTTAAAGCTGTTTTTGAATTAATAACATTTCTGAGCAATTGTTTGTCCAAGAAGCTGTACATTATTTCTTCAAATCTGAATTCGAGTCTGGCCAAGTGAAGTATTTTTGGTATTTTTATTTCATTAAGTTTTTTTTCACTATATTCCACTAATGACTTAGGCCTGGTTGGTTGCCTTTGATAAATCTGTTAAATTCTGCTATAAATCTTTTTTTTTTTTTTTTGGTTTTTGGGCCACACCCGATGACACTCAGAAGATTTTCCTGGCTGTGCACTCAGAAATAGCTCCTGGCTTGGGGGTCCATATAGGACGCTGGGGGATCTTACCGAGGTCTATCCTAGTTTAGCGCATGCCATCAAACACCCTACAGCTTGTGTCACAGCTGCGGCCCCAATCTGCTATAAATCTTAAGGATACTCCTTTGTATGTGATTTCCTTCTTTAATTTTGTTGCTTTCAGTATTCTATCTCTATTTGTTGTTTTCATCATTCTGATTAGCATATGTCTTGGAGTATTTTTATTTATATTTATTTTAGCTGGTGAACTTTGGGCATCCAGGATGTGGGTGAATGCACTCTACAAATCTAGGAACTTATCTGCTTTGCTATCATTGACTGTTGCTTCTTCATAGCTTCTTCTTCTATGCTCTTGGGATGCCAATGATTCTTATGTTATTCTTATTGAATTCATGCTAATGCCCTCTTGTCAGCTGTTAATTTATTTTAAGAGTCTTTCCCATCTTCTGCTGTTTTCTTGGTGTGTAATGCATCTCATCTTTAAGCTTACTGATTCTGCCCTTATCAACTTCCAAAGAGTTTTTCATTTCTCCTGGTACATTATTATTTTTATCATTTCTGTTTGAAATTTTCTAATTTCTGAGCTCATATCCCTTTGAATCTTATTGGCTGTTCCTTCCATGGTTTATTGAAGTCCTTGAACATCCTTAACATTTTCTCTCTAAAGTCTTTATCAGGGAAGTATATAAATTGCTCCCACTGAGTCATCAGAACTACCATCTTCATTCATTAAACATGCTGGGACTTTGCATTACTTTCACATTGTGACCTTCACAGTATGGTCATTTTCTTTATACGATATGGTTCACTGACTAGAAAAAAAGAAACTCTGCTTCACTCTGATGCTGTGGTTCTGTCAGGATGTACTGACCAAAAAAAAGTGCAAAAACGGCACTTTTAAGTCACAAAGTAGATTCTATTACTGCTTTGTCTATCTGCCTCAGTTTCTTCTGGTTTCTGTTGTTGTTTGTTTCTTTCAACTTCAGTTTGGATGAAGGGTTGTTACTAAGAATTTATAAAGACAAGAATTTTAAGCTCTATTGGTCTTTCCCTAATGGGGAATGGAGATGGCAACAAGATATTCCTTTTCAAATTCTATCTTTTTTTTTTTTTTTTGGTTTTTTTGGGCCACACCCGTTTAACGCTCAGGGGTTACTCCTGGCTATGTGCTCAGAAATCGCCCCTGGCTTGGGGGGGCCATATGGGACGCCGGGGGATCGAACCGCGGTTCTTCCTTGGCTAGCGCTTGCAAGGCAGACACCTTACCTCCAGCGCCACCTACCCGGCCCCTCAAATTCTATCTTGTCTCAAAACCTTTCTCTACTTGATTTACAAATTTTTTTTGCCTTCAAAAGTTTTATACTGTTATATTTGTGTGTGCAGGGCATGCACACTGGTGTTGTTCAAGGCTTATCCCTGGCTGTGTTCTCAGGATCAAACCTGATGGTGCTAAGGGACCATGTGGAATGCCAAGAATTCACCCAAATTAGTGATATGCATGGCAAATGCCCCTGTACTCTAACCCAAATAATTTGCTCTAACCCAAATAATTTTTTTATGTGTTTGTAAAACTCAGTCCCCTGACTTTATGAAAAATGGTCCCCTGACTGTTTACCTCAACACTTTCATTGTTTCATTTGTACTAATGTAATTTAACATTTTACTATTGTAAGAGTACCACCAAAAGTCTGTTTTCATCTATCATGATTAAATTAGCACCCCTTTCTCTAGACTATATTCCCTTTACTCTTCCCTCTGGTAAGTAGTAATTTTTATTTATTTTGGGGCACACCCAGGTATGCTCAGAGCTTACTTCTGGCTTTGCACACAGATATTTTTAGTGGTACTTTAGCAACCATATGGGATCTATTTATCAAACCCAGATCAGCCATGTTCACCTTATCCTCTGTGCCCTAGATCTTACTATTTTTCTCTTATAATCTAAAAGTTTATCAGAAATTCAAAACAAAATTATGTTTACTTTCTGTACCTTCTTTTTCTACTTATGTAAATCAGAATTAGCTTTTATGTTGAAATATAAGATTACTGATTATTGGAATTGTAAAATTAATGATACCTTGAGGTCAACTTTTCTTCTCTCACCTTAGCTCTATAGATGCTGACATTTTACATCTCTGAAAGAAATTTTATGTTCCTTTAATAAAATATTCTCCACTACATAAACTGTATATGCCATGTACTGTGCTTTTGCTAGACTGAAACAACATGGTTGATAATTTTGTACGTTTTAGACAAAAGAAAAAATATTTTAAAAGTTCAAGTGAAAGGTAAAATCCTCATCTTCATAAAATATAAAATGCTGTCCATTGATAGTTATTTTACCATTTATTTTAAGCTGTTCATTTTCTATAGTACATATTGCTATTTACTTAATTTTTGTTTTACAACATATCCTTACCCCAGAGATTTAGATAGAAAAATATAGGAGAATGAGGTTTATTTATAATTGAGTTCTTTTTATTTTCTGTGTACAAAATAGTGCTGAGTGTATGGTAAATATTCTGTAAATATCTCTATTTGTTTTGGGACCACACCTGGTGATGCTCAGGGCTTTATTATGACCTCCTCACTCAAGGGTTACACCTGATGGGCTGGGGGATGATAAAGGGTGCAGGCATCAAAACTAGATGATCACTTGCAAGGTAAGCCCCCTACCCACTGTACTATTGCTCTGGCCCTGCTCTGTAAATATATTTTTCTTAAATATAAACATTCATATTTTTATATTTTTATTTTTAATGATATCTTTATTTACGCACCATGATTAGGAACATGTTAGTAGTTAGGTTTCAGTCATAAAAAGAACACTCCCCTCACCAGTGCAATCTTCCCACCACCATTCCCCTCCTCCTCCCCCTCTGCCTGTATTTAAGACAGGCATTATATTTAATCTCACTTACTATCATTGTCATGACAGTTGTTATTTCTCTAACTGTACTCATCACTTTTTGTGGTAAGCTTCATATTGTGGCTGGTCCTTCCGGCCCTCATCTCTATTGTCTCTGGGTATTATTTCACCATTTCTAATAATGATAACAATATATTCCAAAGCCTACCAATTCTCACATTTTCATCTAACATCATCACAGTCAACAACTAAGCCACTGATTTCTCTCATGTCAGATCCTCAATCTCCCAATTATTATTATTTAACTGTATAAGTTATATTTATTCATTTATTTATAGTTTTTAACATATTAATAAGGCATAAGAAAATAAACCTTTTTTTAATTCATTGATATATTTTTAACCCCAGATTTCATGCTCTGGGAATATAAATAAATAGATATTTTCATTTCCATTTTCACATACTGTTTATTTTCTCAAGACCTTAACTAGAAACTTCAAAAATCATTCTTTCGTATCTTCCCTCTATTAATGAATCCCCTCTTTCTAATTTACTAATGAGGCTCCGGGACCATATGGGATGCCAGGGATCAAACCAGGGTCTATCCTGGGTTGGTTGATGCAAGGGAAACACACTACCACTGTGTTATCGCTCCAGCCCCCAAGTTTTCTAATATTTCTAACATACTGTATAGTATTGTTCTATGTCTCTGTCTTCTTTATCTCTTACTCACTGAACTCTTTCCATCCCTGAACCCCTATCCTCAGTTTTCTCAGAATGAAAATATACTCATTACTTCTTGCCAAAACATTTTTCTTCAACATTAGAGTTTTTGAATCCAAAATCTCAGCATTTATCTTGTAATTTCTTCTTCTTTTTTTTTTCCTGTCTTAGTTTGCTTGTTTGTTTCTGTTTTGCCATATCTACTTCCTCTCAGGGCGCACTCCTGACTCTACAGTGCTTGAGAGACCATGTTTGATGCCAGGATCTGAACCCAGAGTTGACAAGTGCGTGCAAAACAAGCTCCTAAATCCCTGCACAATTTTTCTAGGCCTTTAATTTTGTAATAAGACCTGATTCATTCCTCAATCTAAATGCATGGGTCCCAATTATTCCTTCTGGTTCCTCTGTGTATTTGTCTCAAAGTTAGTACCTCAATTTAGAATAGTATCATACAGCAAATTGGTGTAGTTTAATATCTATTTCTTTAACAAAAACACAAGGACCATTATGCTAAGGTTATTATCTTATTATTTCTAATCATATACTTAACAGTATTATTGTGTTTGTTGTATACTATGGGCTTGATAAATATTTTTAATAATAGACAAATATTAGTTTCAGTTTATTATTCAATTAAGCAAAACTCTAAGAAAATATAGACTGGGTGTTCTAAATATTTTATATTTCTTTCTACCACATAAAGTGAATATTTTGCAAATATATAGAGAATAGTCTTTAAGTCATTTAGTTCTACCTTTATTACAAGTTCAATTGTTTAATGTTTTACTGGGCTTTCTCTGTTCTAACTGCCATTGTCAATCTTCTACAGTTCTACCATTTCAATTCATTTTTTGTAAGGTCCCCAAGACTTAAGTTTATAAACAATTGATTGAAAGAACATATAGTTTATGCTAAATGTTGTGTTTGAAGCTGAAGGTAAAGGGTTGCACAAAATGAAAATACAAAATTATAGCTTTTTATCAACTTTATACTAAATAAATTGATACAGATAATAAATATAAAAATTTAAAATGTTTCAGATAGAGATATAGCAGAACTATTGGAATGGAATCAGAGAGAGTTACTTGAGAACAATAAATAAAAAGTTATTTTTCAGAGTATTTTATTTATTTTTTATCTTTTTAAACGTTATTTATTTATTGATTGGTTGTTGGGCCATACCCAGCAGCACTCAGGCGTCTCTTCTGGCTCTGTATTCAAAGCCCCTGGCAGGCCGCAGAGCCATCTGGAATGCCAGGGATCTAACTGGGTCCCTCCCAGGTCAGTCATATGCAAGGTAAATGTCCTACCACTGTGCTATCTCTTCAGCCCTTTTCCAAGTATTTTAAAATTTTAATATTAATACTTTTAAGAAAACTGCAATATGAAGAGCCAGAAAGATCATTTGTGAGAAAAATATAACTAGTATGAAGATAAGAGAAAATGTGTATGGTTCCAGAGCAGATGGAAGGCTACAGTGCAGTTTTGTGATAAGATTTAATGTTGAGGAGGTAGAGTTCACAACATGCAGAATCAATTATTCAGTCCATAAGCATTAAAAATTAATTCTGAATATGAGAAAAAATTATCATTGGAACTAAAATAAGATTTGGCTTCCATTACATATACATGTATATATTTGGCACAATGTGAAGAACAGTTTATAGACAGAGAAGAACAGAAGAAAACTGATGGAGTTCTTACAATTTTTTTTCGGGTGAGGGGTCACATTTGATGGTACTCAGGGATCACTCTTGGCTCTGTGCTCAGGGAATCATATGGGATCCGTGGTGTAATGTCCCCAAATGCCATATATCCACCCAGGGAAATAGGGGTTGCCACAGGAAGTAGTCCAAACAAACCTGAGAGTGAAATACATGTGACTAAGTAGAAATCTCTTTCGTCTAGTTAAGGGGAAAGAGAGAGAGAGAGAGAGAGAGAGAGAGAGAGAGAGAGAGAGAGAGAGAGAGAAGAGCTGAAATATTGAATTATTACACTTTTATACTAAGTAAAAGATGATGTCAAGTTGATGGGAGGGAAGAGGAGGAAAGTTTCATTGTGCTCAGAGATCACACCATTGTACTCCTAAAACCTATCATTCATTCATAGTTAGTATCTTGTTTCCCCCGTCAAAATACAACTGTGGTTCTGACATTTAACAGTGAAGATTGGTAATAGACTTTATTGTTTAGTAATCTGCAAAGTAATTAGAATCATATAGCACATAATTTTTGTGTCTTTCATTAGTTTTGCCAGAATATAAAAGTTTTTCCTATTCCACTATGCAGCTCTAGTTTTATTCCCTTAGTCATGTTATAACCTTATGGGTATCAGTCCACATCAATTTATTCATGTTAATGATTTATGAATTTGTAAATATTTTCCCAATATTAAAACTGAATATTTTTCCATATTTAAACTGCTATGTTCTAGTGCTTGACATTTGGTTAAATGGGACAGATTATAATGTTGTAGATATATACATTTTTAGCTCTAGAGAATAACACCAATTTTTCAAAGTTGTTGCACAAATTTTTAATCCCACTAGCACTTAATGGAAATTTCAATTATTTATTATTTTCTGTATATCTTAGATTTACTATTAGATATAAGAATCATTTATTTTCTATGACACTGATTTTCCAAATTGATTTTCTAAATATGAGTTATTTATTTCATTATTTATATTTATTATTTCTTATATTATTTTAATAATTTATTATATGATTATTTTAATTATAATTTATAATTATATAAATTTAATATTATATGACACAATTACATTGATTTATTATGCATTAGTATTTATAGAATTTATTATTATACAATTATTTTTTCATATCATTATTTTATATCATTTGTCTCTTATAATTAGAGCCTTCCAAATGATAATTTGCTTTTCTTCACTGATACTTTACTTTCCTCTTTTTTCTATCTGTGAAAAGAAAAATAAACAGCACCTTATTTTATAGTTTTGCCTTCATATTATTTTTTATCAGATGAATTAAAAATACTTAATTCTCAGAAATCTCACATTGTTTTTTATTGCATATACTGTTTATTATGTGGGCTCATGACAATATTCTCATAATTACATCATTTCAAAGTAATCTATATAAGCATTTTTCAATTGGAATTTATATAGCCTTTGTTGGTCCCCAGAATATTATAAGGAAATCTCAGGTGAAAGTTGCATAAATGGGTTTCCACAGCCAGAAATGAAGGGTTCAACTGTTAGCACAAAGGAGCCATAGGAAGGAAATAAGAATTGGAAAGAAGGGGCCAAAGAGATGGCATGGTTGTAGAGTGTTTGTCTTGCATGCAGAAGGGCAGTGGATCAAATCTCGGCATTCCATATGGTCTCCTGAGCCTGTCAGGATGATTTCTGAGCCAGGAGTAAACCCTGAGTGCTGCTGGGTGTGACCAAAAAAAAAAAAAAAAAAGAATTGAAAAGGGGTCACAGAAAAGGCTGAGAAATGTAGACTTATTTCTTTAATTGTGGTGCTCTTAGAATAATTTTTATTTTTTTATTCTTTTGGTAGCCAACTTTCCTTTTTTGATCAACATCTAATTCAAAAGTTTTATTCTCTCTCACCACTGGTTAAGAATCACAAATAATTCAGCTTTGATAGAAGTTATATTTTTTCAATGAACTTAAATTATCAGAAATCTGAAGAATTCTTTCCTAGATAAAGGTCACAGAATAATTGTTTTTAAAATGTGTTGAAGTAAAACAGTCTTTAACAAGCAAAAGAAATTCTAGGGTGCTTTCAGGAGTGCATTAAATTTATAACCTGTGTATTCTTAAATTAACTTCAGAGTTGAATCATCCTTTCACAGAAGGGAATATTCAAAATGATTAATATCTCTAGGACTTTGTTATTCAGAGAATTATGTCAAAAGGCTAATTAAATCAACAGTAAGTTATAGTTAGGATAGTAGGTGGGGCCAGGAGTTATGCTTTTGGGAATAGCCATTGATTTAGAAATTGAAGAGCTAAAAGACACTACTATTGACCACAGTATTTTGTTATAACATATAATTATAAAAACATGCTTGTATGATACAGATGGAAATTATTTCAATATTGTGGTATTAAAATGTCTGACATTTTAATCCTATAATTCTGTCTTCTATTTCATCATAAACCATGTATCAGGAATATCAAATTAATGATGTTAATCCTGCCAATCCATGAGCAGGGTATATGCTTCCATTTCCGCGTGTCCTCTCTTATTTCTTGGAGCAGAGTTTTATAGTTTTCCTTGTATAGGTCCTTCACATTTTTAGTCAAGTTGATTCCAAAATATTTGAGTTTGTGTGACACTATAGTGAATGGAGATGTTTTCTTAATGTCCATTTCTTCCTTATTAGTATTGGTGTATAGGAAGGCCATTGATTTTTGTGTGTTAATTTTGTAGCCTGCCACCTTGCTATATGAGTCTATTGTTTCTAGAAGCTTTTTGATAGAGTCTTTGGGGTTTTCTAAGTAGAGTATCATGTCATCTGCAAACAGTGAGAGCTTGACTTCTTCCTTTCCTATCTGGATTCCCTTGATATCCTTTTCTTGCCTAATCGCTATAGCGAGTACTTCCAGTGCTATGTTGAATAGGAGTGGTGAGAGAGGACAGCCTTGTCTTGTGCCAGAATTTAGAGGAAAGGCTTTCAGTTTTTCTCCATTGAGGACAATATTTGCCTCTGGCTTGTGGTAGATGGCCTTAACTATATTGAGAAAGGTTCCCTCCATTCCCATCTTGCTGAGAGTTTTGATCAAGAATGGGTGTTGGACCTTGTCAAATGCTTTCTCTGCGTCGATTGATATGATCATGTAATTTTTATTTTTCTTGCTGTTGATGTTGTGTATTATGTTGATAGATTTACGGATGTTAAACCAGCCTTGCATTCCTGGAATGAAACCTACTTGATCGTAGTGGATGATCTTCTTAATGAGGCATTGAATCCTATTTGCCAGGATTTTGTTGAAGATCTTTGCATCTGCATTCATCAGCGATATTGGTCTGTAATTTTCTTTTTTCGTAGCATCTCTGTCTGGTTTAGGTATCAAGGTAATGTTGGCTTCATAAAAGCTATTTGGAAGTTTTCCTGTTTTCATGAAAGAGTCTTGCCAGGATTGGTAGTAGTTCCTCTTGAAAGGCAATACTCCCCAAAGCAATGTACAGATTTAATGCGATCCCCCTAAAGATACCCATGACATTCTTCAAAGAAGTGGACCAGGCACTTTTGAAATTTATTTGGAACAATAAACACCCTCGAATAGCTAAAGCAATCATTGGGAAAAAGACTATGGGAGGAATTACTTTCCCCAACTTTAAACTTTACTACAAAGCAATAGTTATCAAAACAGCATGGTATTGGAATAAAGACAGGCCCTCAGATCAGTGGAATAAGCTTGAATACTCAGAGAATGTTCCCCAGACATACAATCATCTAATTTTTGATAAAGGAGCAAAAAATCCTAAATGGAACAAAGAAAGCCTCTTCAACAAGTGGTGTTGGCAAAACTGGGTAGCCACTTGCAAAAAATTGAACTTAGACCCCCAGCTAACATCATGTACGAAGGTAAAATCCAAATGGATTAAAGACCTCGATATCAGCCCCAAAACCATAAGATATATAGAACAATACGTAGGTAAAACACTCCAGGACATTGAGGCTAAAGGCATCTTCAAGGAAGAAACTGCACTCTCCAAGCAAGTGAAAGCAGAAATTAACAGATGGGAATATTTTAAGCTGAGAAGCTTCTGCACCTCAAAGGAAATAGTGCCCAAGATACAGGAGCCACCCACTGAGTGGGAGAAACTATTCACCCAATACCCATCAGATAAGGGGCTAATCTCCAAAATATACAAGGCACTGACAGAACTTTACAAGAAAAAAACATCTAATCCCATCAAAAAATGGGGAGAAGAAATGAACAGACACTTTGACAAAGAAGAAATACAGATGGCCAAAAGACACATGAAAAAGTGCTCCACATCACTAATCATCAGGGAGATGCAAATCAAAACAACGATGAGATACCACCTCACACCACAGAGAATGGCACACATCACAAAGAATGAGAATAAACAGTGTTGGCGGGGATGTGGGGAGAAAGGAACTCTTATCCACTGCTGGTGGGAATGCCATCTAGTTCAACCTTTATGGAAAGCGATATGGAGATTCCTCCAAAAACTGGAAATCGAGCTCCCATACGATCCAGCTATACCACTCCTAGGAATATACCCTAGGAACACAAAAATACAATACAAAAACCCCTTCCTTACACCTATATTCATTGCAGCACTATTTACCATAGCAAGACTCTGGAAACAACCAAGATGCCCTTCAACAGACGAATGGCTAAAGAAACTGTGGTACATATACACAATGGAATATTATGCAGCTGTCAGGAGAGATGAAGTCATGAAATTTTCCTATACATGGATGTACACGGAATCTATTATGCTGAGTGAAATAAGTCAGAGAGAGAGAGAAAAATGCAGAATGGTCTCACACATTTATGGGTTTTAAGAAAAATGAAAGACATTCTTGCAATAATAACTTTCAGACACAAAAGAGAAAAGAGCTGGAAGTTCCAGCTCACCTCAGGAAGATCATCACAAAGAGTGATGAGTTTAGTTGGATAAATAACTACATTTTGAACTGTCCTAATAATGAGAATGTATGAGGGAAATTGAGAACCTGTTTAGAGTACAGGCGGGGGTCGGGTGGGGAGGAGGGAGACTTGGGACATTGGTGATGGGAATGTTTCACTGGTGATGGGTGGTGTTAAAAAAAAAAGGAATATCAAATTAAGCTACTATTGTATTCTATTTAATGCTGGAATTTAGGCAGGATTATGTAGATTATAAAATAAAACCTCCATAGACTTTTAGTGACTGAGAGCTTTTTGAAAAAGTATATAACAGAACCCATTGCTAAACTTCAAACATATTTGATAAGGTTATATGAGTTATTTGGCTCAAAAGAAAATTAACTGTGAACAGAAAATAAAGCGCTACACAAAATATTAATTACAAAGAAATAAGAAACCCAGAAAATGACCTTATGTCTACAACAAAACCTTATATCATCAAAGAAGTATTAACTTTACAGTCTTTTATTTCATGTATTATTTATTTCAGGCTTATATCTAAACAAAGTATTCTTTCATTTTAATATTTTATGACATTGGCAAAACTAATTTTTATGTTTCTGTCAAAAATACGTATTGCTTTAAAAATAAAAACAAGAGGCCAGGCCTCTATATCATAGAGGTTTAAGAACTTGCCTTGCAGGCAACTTGTCTAGATGGTTTGATTCCTCTGCATCATATGATCACCTGAGCTTCATAGACTGTGATCTTGGAGAATCCTAACATACCAAGCATCTGGAGTCTATCTGAGTGGGGTTCTTTTTATTTTCATATATATATATATTTATATATACTATTTATACATCTGGATTACATACATGGTTGTGTTTGGGTTTCAGTCATGTTAAGAACATATAAAGAACACCACCCATCACCAATGTCCCAAATATCTCTCTTCCCCACACAATCCCTGCCTGTACTCTAGACAGGCTTTCTATTTTCCTCATACATTCACATTATTAGGATAGTTCAAAATGTAGTTATTTCTTTAACTAAAGTCATCCCTGTTTGTGGTGAGCTTCATGAGCTGAGCTTTAACTTCCAGCCCTTCTCTCTTTTCTGACTGAAAATTATTATTGCAAGAATGTCTTTCATTTTTCTTAAACCCATAGATGAGTGAGGCCATTCTGCATTTTTCTCTCTCCCTCTGACTTATTTAACTCAGCATAATAGATTCCATGTACATCCATGTATAGGCAAATTTCATGACTTCATCTCTCCTGACAGCTGCATAATATTCCATTGTGTATATGTACCACAGTTTCTTTAGCCATTCGTCTGTTGAAGGGTATCTTGGTTGTTTCCAGAGTCTTGCTATGGTAAATAGTGCTGCAATGAATATATGTGTAAGAAAGGGATTTTTGTATTGTATTTTTGTGTTCCTAGTGTATATTCCTAGGAGTGGTATAGCTGAGTGGAGTCCTTAAGTAATTTGCTATTTGGCGCGCCCCCTTGGGGGGGCGAGGCCCCATAAAGGGGGCACGTTTGACCTCGAGAAACACTGTCATAACAAGCTAAGCCCCAGGTTTCTGAGGATGTAGTGTACTATATATATCTACTAGGCCTCTTTCTTCCATTTCTCTTTTCAGGTCTAGTATATTTTGTTGGGTTTCCATTTGGTTGACCTATCAAGTGTTGACAAGCCTGTGTTGAGGTCTCCCAGAATTATTGTGTTATTATTGATATCCTTTTTCAGATTTGTCAACAATTGTATTAAATACTTTGCTGGTCCCTCATTGGGTATGTATATGTTTAGGAGAGTAATTTCTTCCTGCTGTACATATCCCTTGATTAGTACATAATCCTCAGAAACCTGGATACACATTCTTTTCTAATGTACATGGGTCATTCTCCAGGATAGACCACATGCTGGCACATAAAACATACCTCCATAAAATCATGAAGATATAAATTTTGCAGGCTACCTTTGCTGACCACAAGGCTCTGAAGTTAGATGTGAACTACAAAGGGACACAGAAGAAAAATTTTAACACCTGGAAATTAAACAGTCTACTACTGAACAACCAGTTGTTCTGAGATGAAATCAAAGAAGAAATCAAAAATTTCCTGGAAACAAACGACAATGAAAACACAAACTATCAGACCTATGGGATACAGCAAAAATGGTACTGAGAGGAAAATTTATAGTTTTACAAGCATACATCAGGAAGAAAGAAGGAGCATACATGAATAGCTTAATGATGCAGCTTAAACTAAAAATAGGGAGACAGAAGGAAATAACAAAGCTGAGATCAGAAATCAATGAAATGGAAACCCAAAAAACAATCTGAAAGATCAACTAAAGCAGAAGTTGGTTCTTTGAATAAAAAAAAAGATTGATAGAACATTGGCAAAACTCACAAAACAAAAGAGAGAGAAAAACTTGATAACGTGTATTAGAAATGAAAAGGGGGAGATCACTACAGATACTGCAGATATTCAAAGGGTATTCAGAGAATACTTTGAGAAACTCTATGCCACTAAATATGAGAACCTGGACGAAATGGATACATTTTTGAACTCATATAACCTTCCACGGTTGAATAGAGAAGATGTAGCATATATAAACACCCCAATCACTATTGAGGAAATTAAAAACGTAATCAAAAATTTGCCCAAAAACAAAAGCCCAGGCTCTGATGGATTCAGTAATGAATTCTATCAAACCTTTCAAGAGGAACTACTACCAATCCTGGCCAGGCTCTTTTATGAAATCAAAAAAACAGGAACACTTCCAAATAGCTTTTATGAAGCCAACATCACCTTAATACCAAAACCAGATAGAGATGCTGCCAAAAAAGAAAATTACAGACCAATATCCCTGATGGACACAGATGCAAAGATCCTCAACAAAATCCTGGCAAACAGGATCCAGTGCCTCATCAAGAAGATCATTCAATTTGATCAAGTAGGTTTTATCCCAGGAATGCAAGGCTGATTTAACATCCATAAATCTATCAACATAATACACAACATAAACAACAAGAAAAATAAAAATCTCATGGTCATATCAATATATGCAGAAAAAGTATTTGATAAGGTTTAACACCCATTCTTGATGAAAACTCTCAGCAAGATAGGAATAAAAGGAACCTTTCTCAATATAGTTAAAGCCATCTACCACAAGCCAGTGGCAAATATTATCCTGAATGGAGAAAAAAATAAAAGCCTTACCTCTAAATTCTGGAACAAGACAAGGCTGTCCTCTCTCATCACTCCTATTCAACATAGTACAGGAAGTACTTGCTATAGCGATTAGGCAAGAAAAAGATATCAAGGGAATCCAGATAGAAAAGGAAGAAGTCAAGCTTTCACTCTTTGCAGATGACATCATACTCTACTTAGAAAACCCTAAAGACTCTACCAAAAAGCTCCTAGAAATAATAGATTCATATAGCAAAGTGGCAGGCTACAAAATTAACACACAAAAATCAATGGCCTTTTTATACACTAATAATGATAGAGAAGAAGTGGACATTAAGAGAACAATCCCATTCACATTAGTGCCACACAAACTCAAATATCTTGGAGTCAACCCTACTAAAGATGTAAAGAATCTATACAACGAAAACTATAAAACACTGCTCCAAGAAATAAGAGAGGACATGTGGAAATGGAAACACATACCCTGCTCATGAATTGGCAGGATCAACATCATTAAAATGGCAATACTTCCAAAAGCATTGTACAGATTTAATGTGATTTCTCTAAAGGTACCCATGACATTCTTCAAAGAAGTGGATCAAACACTTCTGAAATTCATTTGGAACAATAAACAACCTCAAATAGCTAAAGCACTCCTTGGGAAAAGGAATATGGGAGGCATTACTTTCCCCAATTTTAAGCTGTATTACAAAGCAATAATTATAAAAACAGCATGTTATTGGAATAAAGACAGACCCTCAGATCAGTGGAATAGGCTTGAGTACTCAGAGAATGTTCCTCAGACATATAACCACCTAGTTTTTGATAAAGGAGCAAGAAATCCTAAATGGAGCAAGGAAAGCCTATTCAACATGTGGTGTTGGCAGAACTGGTTAGCCACTTGCAAGAAAGCGAACTCAGACCCCCAGCTAACACCATGCACAAAGGTAAAATCCAAATGGATTAAAGACCTTGATATCAGATCTGAAACTATAAGGTATATAGAACTACATGTAGGTGAAACACTTCAGAACATTGAGACTAAAGGCATCTTTAAGGACGATTCAGCACTCTCCTAACAAGTGGAAGCCGAGATAAACAGATGGGACTATATTAAGCTGAAACGCTTCTGCATCTCAAAGGAGATAGTTCCTAGAATACAAAGGTCACCCACTGAGTGGGAGAAAGTATTCACCTAATACTCATCAGATAAAGGACTAATATCCAAAACTTACAAGGTACTGACAGAACTATGCAAGAAAAAAACAGCTAACCCCATCAAAAAATGAGGAAAAGAAATGAACAAACACTTTGAAAAAGAAGAAAGGCAAATGGCCAAAAGGCACATAAAAAGATGCTCAACATCCACTAATCGTCAGGGAGATGCAAATCAAAACTATTATAAGGTACCACCTCACGCCACTGAGATTGGTACACATCACAAAAAAAGGAAAACAAGCAGTGCTGGCGGGGATGTGGAGAGAAAGGAACTCTTTTTTACTGCTGGTTGGAATGCCATCTAGTACAACCTTTATGGAAAGTGATATGGAGATTCCTTCACAAACTGGAAATTGAGCTCCCATACTATCCAGCTATACCACTCCTAGGAATATACCCGAGGAACACAAAAATACAATACAAAAATCCCTTCCTTACACCTATCTTCATTGCAGTGCTATTTACAATAGCCAGACTCTGGAAACAACCAAGATGCCCTTCAACAGATGAGTGGCTAAAGAAACTCTGGTACATATACACAATGGAATACTATGCAGCCGTCAGGAGAGATGAAGTCATGAAATTTTCCTATACATGGATGTACATGGAATCTATTATGCTGAGTGAAGTAAGTCAGAGGGAGAGAGAAAGACGCAGAATGGTTTCACTCATCTATGGATTTTAAGAAATATGAAAGACATTTTTAATAGTATCTCAGAGACAAGAGAGATGAGGGCTGGTAGGGGCAGCTCATGACATGAAGCTCATCACATAAAGTGATGAGTGCAGTTGGAGAGATGACTACCCTGAAAACTATCATAACAATGTGAATGAATGAGGGAAGTAGAAAGCCTGTCTCGATTACAGGTGTGTGTGGGGGGTGGGGGTTGAGAGGAGGGAGATTTGGGAAATAGGTGGTGGGAATGTTGCACTGGTGAAGGGGGGTGTTCTTTACATGAGTGTAATCATACAACTATAATCATATTTGTAATCACGGTGTTTAAATAAAGATAATTATAAAAAAAAAAAAGCTAAGCCCCGTGTTTAAGTCTCTGTATGTCTCTGGAGCTGAGAGTTGCTGTGTCCTACTTCAAACCCCGCTTTGAAAAGCTATGCATTGCAAAATGTGCTCATTGTAGCCATTCATTCAGACATCACCTCTGATGAGAAAATCAGCTCCAATTATTTTATATATTTTTGTTTTGCAGGTTAAAGTTTTTTTATTTTCAAGGAAGTTTTACTTAAAAATTCTTATCATTTTGAACAGCATGATATCAATTTCAAATTATAGTATAATGAAATTACAAGATCTGTGGGCTCAAAGTAATACTTTAAGCAAATTCCATTGCTATTTGATTTTATCATTTAAATTATCTTCCTGGATTGATATGAACAATATGAATTGTTATGTGTAGATAAAGATACTATCTACAGTTGCACGGGGGCGTGAAAAATGTTTTCTTCTTCCTAGGGGTACATGACAGAAAATAATTGAGAAGCACCGTGTTAGGGCAACATGAAGACCTCCATTGAAAGTGTCTCTTGAATGTCAAATTATGTCCCTCTTACTCCTCCAAAACACCCTGCCCTCTCAAATTGTGGTTGTAAATTAGTTGTAAAAAAAAAAAATAAGTCCACTTATAACAAATGTGATGGCCCAACCACTACAGAGTAGAGACTAGTATAAAATGAGAAATTCACTCATCCCCTTGTCCCTCCAAGCTTTCTTCTGGATCAGTCATGCAGAGTTCTAGTTTTATACCAGAAATTTTTGATGATTCTCAGCATAAATCATTGAGGCAAACCAAAGAGTAAAGGTTTATTTACAAATCAAAAAGCTCATTACGTATTAAATTTTTAACTTCAAATAATGTCAACCAAGTAGTTGGATGTTGACATTTTTACAGAATAAAACATTCATATAAAAGCATAGAGTGCCTCGTAGTAAAACATAAATCCATATTATATTCTGTAGTGGAACAACACTATCAATTTTTTTAGATTTTATTAACAACCATATGTGAACTATGATCCAAGTTAAACTTCAAAGAAATCAAAAAGCCAAAAGTGTTCCTATTCAATATGCATCTAGTTTCATCTAGTTTCAGTGAGATGTTTTACTACATAAAATCTGTGTTCATAAGATTAGTTGTTTTTTCTGTAGAAAACTATAGCTTTTTAGTCAAAAATTAATTACTCAAATTTCAAATCACACTGATGTGACTCTTCTATCAGGTTAAAAATTCAAAGATTTAAAGATAAATATTATGATCTCAGCTGTAGCACTTGTTCATATATTAGGAGACAAGATAATTTTGATTTCTAAAACAGTAATCTCCATACATAATATAATGTCACTGTATAATCATCTACACTTGAACTATAGCAAAGTAGAATAATCTTGATGAGACTTTATTTTTTGTTTATTTTATATTTATATTTATAAATACATATTATATTTAAATATAAATAAATACTATACTGATAAATTTAAATATAAATAAATATAAATAAATAAAATATTTATATTTTATATTATTTTCGTTATTTATTATTATTTACTATATTGCCAGAATACCCAAATTCCAGGCTAGCTTATTTTATGTTGTTAAGCCGTGTGTATAAGTTTGGTTTTGAGAATAATTCCATCATAGGGTTAATTATAATTTTGATTTGACACAGTCCCACATTTTGTGAAAGTTATAAATTTACCTTGATAACCCCTCCCACTTCCAGGCACGTTTTAAGCTTTATTTATTTATTTATTTATTTATTTGCTTTATGTTTTTTTCACATTTTCATCTCCATATCTCCTTGGAGTTAAATTTTGGCATAAATTTGGCATGTAAATATTAAGGATGGAGGATAGTATCTGGGGATACAAATTTCAGTCTCCATTGAGAGTTGGGTGACGCATATTTAATACAAAGAAAAAAGGAAAGTAAACATAATAAAAAATAGAAAGAAAATAAAGGAATAAAAAAGAAATGCAAAAGAAAAATGGAAGAAGGAAAAAGAAAAGAAAAGCAGAAAGGAAAAGAAAAAGCAATGTCAATATTCTGTTATATTTGACTTCTAAGAAAGTTTTCAAGCATTTTCCACAGTGTGCCTGTTCTACCCCAACTTCTGAAATTCCTTGGGTCTATGAATTCCTTGTTTTGCGCTTGAGATAGGGCTTCTATTGCTCTTGTCACATTCACATCAACTGAAGCCTTATTTTAAATCTACCTTTGAGTTACTGTATTTGCTGGCATATAAAACGACTGGGCGTATAAGATGGCACCCTAATTTTGTAGTTAAAACATAGGTTTAGGTCTATATTTGCTGTATCAGACAGAACGTTCCTGTGCTGAAACTGTATATACCACAGTGAGCAAATCACAACAAGCAAAGGTTCAAAGGTTATACTGTAATAGACTTCCTCTCTGACTCTGGCCAATCTGTAGATTAGGGTCCTGAACAGTGTCGAATTTGCATACATAAAAAGCCTGCTTGGATTGGCTGAGTCAGGGAGGCTGTCTGAGCAGCCTTGCAGTGATTGGTACAGGATCGAGTTGGAAAGTTCGTTTTGTGGCACTATTCAGACACTTTTTGTTTAGCGGCATATTAAAACATTTTTCGGGAAATACTTGGCATATAAGACGACCCCAGATTTTCGGTTGACTTTTTTTTGTTTTAAAAGTCGTCTTATACACCGAAAAATATGGTAAATACACCATTGATTTTTCAGTTTTGTTCCATTTGTGAACTGTGTATACTATATGTACATATACATATATCCTTCCTGTGTGCTCTATGTTCAATTTTTCTTTCAGAATGTTAGTCTTGGTTGTATATGGACCTCTGACTTTCCTTCTATAGAATCCAAAACATGGACTTAAGAAAAAGAAAAGACAGTATGGTAATAAAACCTAGAGAAAATAGAAATGAGGACCAAGAGGGCCAGCCTATGATATGAAGCACACCACAAAGAGTGGTGAGCATAATTAGAGAAATAACTACACTAACAACTACCATGACAATGATAGTGAGTAAAAGAAATAGAATGCCTGTTTCAAAAAATGCAAAGGATGTGGGAGGAGGGAAATGAGGGACACTGGTGTCAGTAAAGTTACACTTTTAAAGAGGGGGTGTACATTTTATGGCAAACTCAACTACAAACATGTTTGTAACTATGGTGCTTACATAAAGATATTATTATTATTATTATTATTATTAAAATAAAAAGATCAAAAATAAAAAAATTCAAAACACTGCTTCTTGTCTTCCTCTTTTCTCTTGTAATTTTGCATTTGCTTTTAGAGTATACCTATTTTTCAACTATGGCCAGATGAGATTCCAAAATGTCATTACTTAAAATTCTTCTCTTCCTTCTCTAAAGTTACAACCAAAATATTAATTATAATAATTAATTTTATGTACCACAGTTACTTTAGCCATTCATCTGTTGAAGGGTATCTTGGCTGTTTCCAGAGTTTTGCTATGGTAAATAGTACTGCAATGAATATAGGTGTAAGGAAGAGATTTTTGTATTGTATTTTTGTGTTCCTAGGGTATATTCCTAGGAGTGGTACAGGTGGATCATATGGGAGCTCGATTTCCAGTTTTTGGAGAAATCTCCATATCGCTTTCCATAAAGGTTGAACTAGAAGGCATTCCACTAGCAGTAGTAGAATGCCTGCCAGCACTGTTCTCATTCTTTGTGATGTGTGCCAATATCTGTGGTGTGAGGTGGTACCTCATAGTTGTTTTTTATTTGCATCTCCCTGATGATTAGTGATGTGGAGCATTTTTTCATGTGTCTTTTGGCCATTTGTATTTCTTTATCAACGTGTCAGTCCATTTTTTCTCCCCATTTTTTGATGGGATTAGCTGTTTTTTTTTTTTTCTTTTAAAGTTCTGTCTGTGCCTTGTATATTTTGGAGACTAGCCCCTTATCTGATGGGTATTGGGTGAATAGTTTCTTCCACTCTTGTATCCTGAGTGCTATTTCCTTTGAGGTAGAGAAGCTTCTCAGCTTAATATATTCCCATCTGTTATTCTCTGCTTTCACCTGCTCGGTGAGTGCAGTTTCCTCCTTGAATAACCAGTGGGTCCGAGATGAAATCAAAGAGGAAATAAAACTTTCCTGGAAACAAATGATAATAAAGACACAAACTATCAGAACTTATGGGACACAGCAAAAGCAATACTGAGAGGAAAATTTATAGCTTTGCAAGTACACATCAGGAAGGAAGAAGGGACGACTTTATTAGCATAATGACATAGCTCATATAATTAAAAAGTGCTCAACAAAAGGAACCAAAAATAGGGAGACAGAAAGAAATAACAAAGCTGAGAGCAGAAGTCAACGAAGTGAAAACCCAAAAAACAATCTGAAAGATCAACTAAAGCAGAAGTTCGTTCTTCGAAAAGATAAACAAGATTGATAGACCACTGGCAAAACTAACAAAGAAAGAGAGAGAGAGAGAAAGAGAGAGAGAAATAGAGAGAGAGAAACTTGATAAATTGTATTAGGAATGAAAAAGGACAGATCTCTATTGATATGGCTGAGATTCAAAGGGTAATCAGAAACTACTTTGAGAAACTCTACGCCACTAAAAGTGAGAACCTGGAAGAAATGGATAAATTCTTGGATTTTTATAGTCTTTAGCAGTTGAATGAAGAGGATGTAGCATATCTAAACACCCCCATCAATATTGATAAAATTAAGAAGGTAATCAAATATCTGCCCAAAAAGAAAAACCCAGGCCCAGATGGATTCACTAATGAATTCTTTCAAACTTTCCAAGAGGAACTACTACCAATCCTGGCAAGACTCTTTCATAAAATCGAAAAAATGGAACACATCCAAATAGCTTTTATGAAGCCAACATCACCTTGATACTTAAACCAGACAGAGATGCTACGAAAAAAGAAAATTACAGACCAATATAGCTGATGAATGCAGATGCAAAGATCCTCAACAAAATCCTGGCAAATAGGATTCAATGCCTCATTAAGAAGATCATCCACTACGATCAAGTAGGTTTTAGGCCAGGAATGCAAGGATGGTTTAACATCCATAAATCTATCAACATAATACACAACATCAACAACAAAAAAATCACATGATCTTATCAATAGATGCAGAGAAAGCATTTGATAAGGTCCAACACCCATTCTTGATCAAAACTCTCATCGAGATGAGAATGAAAGGAACCATTTTCAATATAGTTAAGGCCATCTACCACAAGCCAGTGGTAAGAGCCTTCCCTCTAAATTCTGGCACAAGACAAGGCTGTCCTCTCTCACAACTCCTATTCAACATAGTACTGGAAGTACTCGCTATAGTGATTAGTGAAGAAAAAGATATCAAGGGAATCCAGATAGGAAAGGAAGAAGTCAAGTTCTCACTGTTTGCAGATGATATGATACTCTACTTAGAAAACCCTAAAGACTCTACCAAAAAGCTTCTAGAAAGAATAAACTCATATATCACAGTGGCAGGCTACAAAATTAACACACAAAAATCAATGGCCTTTCTATACACCAATAGAAATAAGGAAGAAATGGACGTTAAGAAAACAACCCCATTCACAATTGTGCCACACAAACTCAAATATCTTGGAATCAACTTGACTAAAAATGTGAAGGACCTATACAAAGAGAACTATAAAACTCTGCTCCAAGAAATAAGAGAGGACAGTTCAAATGGAAACACATACCCTGCTCACGGATTGGGAGGATTAGCATCATCAAAATGGCAATACTCCCCAAAGCATTGTACAGATTTAATGTGATTCCTCTAAAAGTACCTGTGACAATCTTCAAAGAAGTAGATTAGGCACTTTTGAAATTCATTTGGAATAATAAAACCCTAGAATAGCTAAAGCAATCATTGGGAAAAATAATATGGGAGGAATTACTTTCCCCAATTTTAAACTTTACTACAAAGCAATAGTTATCAAACCAGCATGGTATTGGAATAAAGACAGGCCCTCAGATCAGTGGAATAGACTTGAATACGCAGAGAATGTTCCCTAGACATACAATCACCTAATTTTTAATAAAGGAGCAAGAAATCCTAAATGGAGCAAAGAAAGCCTCTTCAACAACTGGTATTGGCACAACAGCCTAGCCTCTTGCAAAAAAAAATTGAACTTAGACCCCCAGTTAACGTCATGTACTAAGGTAAAATCCAAATAGATTAAAGACCTCGATATCAGACCTGCAACCATAAGATATACAGAACAGCATGTAGGCAAAACACTCCAGGACATTGATACTACAGGCATATTCAAGGAGGAAACTTCACTTTCCAATCAAATGAAAGCAAAGATTAACAGATGGGAATATATTAAGCTGAGAAGCTTCTGCACCTCTAAGGAAATAGCACCCAGGATACAAGAGCCACCCAGTGAGTGGGAGAAACTATTCACCTAATACCCATCAAATAAGGGGCTGATCTCCAAAATATACAAGGCACTGACAGAACTTTACAAGAAAAAATCATCTAATCCCATCAAAAAATGGGGAGAAGAAATGAACAGACACTTTGACAAAGACAAAATACAAATGGGACAAAAGACACATGAAAAAATGCTTCACATCACTAATCATCAGGGAGATGCAAATCAAAACAACTATGAGGTACCACCTCACACCACAGATATTGGCACACATCACAAAGAGTGAGAACAAACAGTGCTGGCGGGGATGTGGAGAGAAAGGAACTCTTATCCAATGCTGGTGGGAATGCCATCTAGTTCAACCTTTATGGAAAGCAATATCGAGTTTCTTCCAAAAACTGGAAATCGAGCTACCATTTACCCAGCTATACCACTCCTAGGAATATACACTAGGAACACAAAAATACAATACAAAAATCCCTTCCTTACACCTATATTCATTGCAGCACTATTTACCATAGAAGACTCTGGAAACAGCCAAGATACCCTTCAACAGATGAATGGCTAAAGAAACTGTGGTACATATACACAATGGAATATTATGCAGCTGTCAGGAGAGATGAACTTATAAAATTTTCCTGTATATGGATGTACCTGGAATCTATTATGCTAAGTGAAATAAGTCAGAGAGAGAGAAAAAAACGTAGAATGGTCTCACTTAATAAAAAATGAAAGACATTCTTGCAATAATAATTTTCAGGCACAAAAGAGCTGGAAGTTACAGCTCACCGCATGAAGTTCACCACAAACAGGAATGAGTTTAGTTAGAGAAATAATTACATTTTGAACTTTTCTAATGAGAACGTATGAGGGCTATAGAAAGCCTGTCTAGAGTACAGGGAGGGGTTGAGCGGGGAGGAGGGAGATTTGGGACATTGGTGATGGGAATGTTGCACTGGTGATGGGTGGTGTTCTTTACATGACTGAAACCCAAACACAATCATGTATGTAATCAAGGTTTTTAAAAAATATATATAAAAATAAAATAAAAAAGTATATATAATCTTTATTAAATATTTTATGTAATTTCATCAATAGAGTAGCTACTAAGGTTTTATTAGGTACAACACATGTGAGTACATATGTCAGTATAGTATTAACCATATATTTCTAGCTGAAGTGCAAAAATTTTTCATTTAAACTTATGCCCAAATTTTATTTAAATTTTTTTCTCAATTTTGAGTTCATAAATTGTTTTTTAAACTCAATTAAAAAATAGACTTAATTCAGTTAGGCATATAGGACAAATGACTTAAAGTCAACTTATAGAGCATAACTACCATAAGTTAGGGGCTATAAGATGACCAAGAAAGGGATATAAATGAACATAATAAAGATATATCCTTTGGCATGTGAAAATATCTCTAGGTTAGCCTGAGATATAAAAGTTTTGTCTATTTGTGATTTAAATATGCACAAATTTGTGCGAAATGTATCCCAAGAGAGTCAAACATTGTGGGCCCAGTTTTAAGTGTGTTTAACTGACTTGTTAATGTAATGTGCTGTGAGTTCCTACGACTGCTTTAGACCAGTTCTCATTAGGTTGCATGCCCCTGGATGCAGTCTCTGATACCGAATACTTTACTTTCACAGTGTTATTTTTTTTGTCTCAAGATTATTTTGTGCTAAATCTCTCAAAGTCTCTCTCACATAATCACTTAAATAGTGTAAAGATAGAAACACATGATTCATATAATTAATACGTTCTCTTACTTTTTAAACCAGTCTCTCATTTGAAGGAAGTGTTTTGAACTATTGCATCATTTTTTCCAAAATAGTAAAGTGGGATATTTAGTGATCCATTTGTATCTTACATGTTACTATGAATCCTTGTGGTATATTTATATATAATTTTTAAGAATTTATATGATCTCATTTCCTCCCTAAGTTCAGTTTGGAGAATTAATTTTTGATTTATTAATTAAGCTGTTTGGGGCTATTATTTTATTCTGAGAGGAACATATGTGGTATTGTTCACAGACTATTCCTGGTATAATAATCTCAGAGGTGTGTGTGGGACATTGTGTTGCCTGGTATTGAACTAGTAACTCCTACATACTGACCATGTGTTCCAACTATTTATCCAACTCCCTAATATTAATGAATAAATATATTAACAATAAAAGACATCAAGTTATGTGTTCATAATATTCCACCTTGGGGAAAAGATATGAAAGTTACACCAGGAATACTATTTTATGAAGATGTAAGATATGCGGAAGAAATTTTGTAAAATACCACTGAAGGTGGACAGACTGCTGAAGGTAAATAAATATTTCTTCACAAATCACTTATTTTAATATTGTTCAGGTCATGATTAAGCCAACTTCCTTGATCATATATTTACAAATATATATATCATACTTTATATGATATATATCACATATATATCTATATATAGATAGATGTATAAATATATACATAGATCTATGGATTCTTTCATGTGTTAATCAAAAAAATGTTAAACATATTTTCTTAAGATCTGTTTTTGAGTTTGCTTTGTTTGTTTTTGTATTATTGGACCACACCCGGTGTTGCTCAGGGTTTACTCTGGCTCTGCACTCAGAAATCGTTCCTGGCTTGAGGACCATATGGAATGCTGGGGATTGAACTCACATCCATCTTGGCTCAGCTGTGTGCAAGGCAAACGCCCTACTGCTGTGTTATCATTTAGGTTCTAGAATTTGCTTTGTTTTGTTTTGGGGGGCCATAACTGATGACACTCAAAGAGATGTTCTTCTTTTATAAATGAAACCCACCAACAAAAATGTTTGTAATAATGGTGCTTAAATAAATATATTAATTAAATTAAAATTTATAAAAGAGAGTAATGCATCAGAGAGCACTAGTATTCATCTCTAGAAGGGAAATGAAGACTCATGTGCATATGGATACTATGTGCATGGACTAACAACACACATGTGCCTAGGTTTTATCTAATCTCTTTGCACAGGGTTAAGATTTATTAATATTCTAGTACAGCTGTGGGAAAAGAATACCCCATACTTCCAACTTCAATTACTACCCAACTCTTCCTCATTCACATAAATTGTTGCCTATTTTAGAAAGATAATGTCTATTCTAAATCAGAAGATGTATGTACATTTGTTTAGAGTCAGTCACGTCCCACAGAATGTATTGTTCACCTTATCCCAAAGAATTAAAATGGATTTTTATTTATTTTTTTAAGATTGAAATCAAGCCTCTCATTTACTAGATTTGGACTTGAATCTTTTTTTATTTATTTATTTTGCTTTTTGGGCCACAGCCAGTGATGCTCAGGGGTTACTCCTGGCTATGTACTCAGAAATCTCTTAAATTTCTGAACTAAATTATATAGGAAGATAGTAGGAGAAATTAAACATAGGAAGTACTTATTTTTTTTTATCAAATCAGGACAATCATTTCAATAGGTAAAAGATGATCAGACTCAGATGAAAATTTTCATTGCTCTCAATGGTAGAAACAACCTATGAAAAAATGTTCTCTTAGGTTTCTGAGAGTAGAAATTAAAATTTTTCTTATGCCAAAGCAGCTGTGCCCTTAAGTTGTCACCATGCCACAAAATAAATATATTGAATTATATTGTAAGAGCTATACTATTATTTGGCTTACTATAAGAAGAGAGAAAGTCTACAAACTCACAAATAGTGAAAGAAAGAAAAAAATTCATTTGAAAATTAAGCTTTGAAATAAACAAAATCATGCTGAGAAAATACAAATGAAAGAATTGACAATTTTCATGGAAAGAGAAACACCAAAAGAAGAAGGATGATGAAAATGGCTCAAGAGAACCAGTGTATGCTGGGAAGGACAGTCCCAAACTAAACTAACTTTCTAAATTAATTTCCAAACTGAACATCAATAAAAAGAGAAAACAGAAATATGTATAATTTCTCTCTCCACAGTTTGTTCTCAGGGTATAAAAGAAGTATTAAAAGTTACTCCAACAGGAAAGAGAATAAAAATGCATGGAAGAAGATGGCTATTGATATCTGCTTTTTTGGAGATGATTTTACATGACAACTATCTATGTATAAAAGATTCATTAAGAAAATTGGTTTATGTTTCCAAAGAGATGGAGTAGCAATCTCTGAAATAAAAACCACCTTTGTCTCTCAATTGTCTATAGTTGTCTATAATACAACATTTCATATTATAACCAAACATTTTCATGAAGTGGACACAAACATTAAGATAAAAAAGATATAGCACTTATTATGCCCAATATCAATAAAACCCAATAAGCCTATAAAATGTGGAGAGAAAAATGAAGAGATTCTCACTGAAGAGGATTTATAGACAGTAAACCTATGAAAAGTGTTCATTATCTTTACTGTCAATCAAAATTATTGTGAGAATCTAACCAGTGAGAATGTCTATATTAAAAAGACAGTAGACAGTGAGTGCTGGTGGGATATAATAAAAAAGGGGGACCTTCATTCATTATTGATGAGAATGTTGACTTTTTAAGTATTGTCTGTTATTTAAAAGTCTCTTAAAAAGTCTCAGTAAAAATAAGGGCTGGAGAGATAGTAATGGCACCTAAGGCAGTTGTCTTTTAAATAACCTGGACTCAATCTTTAGCACTTGGAGCACTGCCAGTAATGACAGAGACAAGAGTAATCCCTATGTGGTCCAAAAATTAAAAAAAAAAGAATTGAGCTTCCATATGACCCTATGTTTCTACTTATTGATATCTACCCCATAGCACAAAAACAGATTCAAAAACATATATACACACCTATATTAATTGCAACCCTTAGTATAACAGACAGTATGTAGAATAACCCTAATGTCCAGTGACAGATAAATGGGTCAAGATTTTAGTTTATATGCAAAATAGTAAGTCTCTGTAAGAAAAATAATTTTTTAGTTCATTGCAACATGCATTAATCATGCGAAGGACACATAATGAAGGATTTCATTAATCTGTGTCCTATTGAGCAACAGCACAGAGAAACAGTACTGAGCAATGACAACCCACTGGGCATAGATTCCAATACTGAGTTTTAGGTCAGTGGATGGAGAATAAAAATTAAAGTTGGAGAATAAAGAACTAGTTTAGAAATAACATAAAGCTTATGGTAGAGATTGTTAGGCACAAGTAATAGTGAAGTATATATATATACTTACATATACTCCATGTACATCAACACCATAGATGTTGACAATATTGTAACCATGTTACTTCAACTTTAATAGTAAGTTTAAAAAGAAAAAAATGCACGAGAAATATTAGTGTACTCTCAAGTGACAAAGTTTAGAATATGTACAAGACAGTTTGTCAGCATCGACAAGAACTGGAAAAAGAATAACATGCAATAAAGAATGCTGTAAAATGAGATCAAACAAGGAACTAATAATTTGAAACTGAGGAGGATTTTCAATCTCTCTATTATGGTATTCTGGTGAAGAACAGGTCAGACACAAAAAGTTTCAAGTTAATAGTGAGACTAGAGTTGAAAGTTAAGTGAAAGGCAAGAAAGATGCTGAAAAGAAGATGGAGAATTTTGATACCTTAAGAGCATGTAAAAAGACAAGCAAAGCAATATAATTTGAGAGCTTCAGGAAAGAGTGGGAAGTTGTTTGAGGTAACTTAAGGAGGATCAGACAATGTGGTAGAATTTTGGAATTGATATAATTAGCATAGAATCCATTGAAAGTCATTTTGTGGTGATGTGCTAATAATGTTCAGTATCTTTGAAGAGTAGTCTAGAAGTATTTTTGAAAGGGTGAATAAGAGGATAAAGCACGGAGTCAGGAGCAATAACAGAATAAGCCAGTTCATGCATAAGAAGAGTGACTGGATATACTGGTCATAAGCAAAGGATGGTCCAAAATTTTGCTTTACTAAATTAACCCACCCATGTTGGAATTCCCTAACCCTCTTGCTGAATTTTTATATAGCTTTCTATGCCAATTTATTTTTATTTATACTTATATCTTTCCTGAAATAATAATTTAATTTTTAAAAATATTATTATATTTCCACATAAATTAATTTTTTTTTTTTTTGGTTTTTGGGCCACACCCGTTTGACGCTCAGGGGTTACTCCTGGCTATGTGCTCAGAAATCGCCCCTGGCTTGGGTGGACCATATGGGACTCGGGGGGATCGAACTGCGGTCCTTCCTTGGCTAGCGCTTGCAAGGCAGACACCTTACCTCCAGCGCCACCTACCCGGCCCCATAAATTAATTTTTTTTATCAATTGATAAAGGTTAGAAACAACCTAAAGAGAATTTTACTCAGTAGCAGATTTTACTCAAAAGGAAAAAGAGATTAAAAAAGTAAATTCATAGAAATAATCTCATATGTTTAAAATGAAGTTTCTTTTTTTATTTTTATTTTTGTGGTTTTTGGGTCACACCTGGCAGTACTCAGGGTTTATTCCTGGCTCAAGGCTCAGAAATTGCTCCTGGCAGGCACGGGGGACCATATGGGATACCAGGATTTGAACCGATGACCTCCTGCATGAAAGGCAAACACCTTACCTCCATGCTATATCTCTGGCCCCTAAAATAAAGTTTCTAAATCAAAAAATCTTTCTACAGTGGGAATGAGATAGTGGAGCAGGGTTAAACTGAAAATAGAATAAAGAAATCATTATTTGGTTAGGACTATTTTTGTCATACTTAGCACATATCCTACAAAGCTTATTTTTTACTGAAAGTAGTTTTCAGAAGTTGGAAATACATAAATGTTTAATGTGTCTGTGTGGGTAATACTATTAAGAGAGGGTACTTTCATTTGACTGAACAGATTTTAGCAAATTTAAAATCAATTTAAGAGATTAGCGATCTAGACATGGTGCATAAAAGTGCTAAACTTTTGCATTAATTTTGAGCACATCTTTTATTTATTATATTAGTTTCTGAAATATGATGTCTAAATCAAATAAGGGAAAATCTAGTTACATTGACTTACACTAGAAAACTATTTTATCATATTTCTGATTGATTTGCAATTGGTAGGCCTTTAAAAGACCTTCAATATTTCTTTGCCTTTAAAATATTGTCAATAGTTAAACTATCAGAAGTTCAATTCATCTGGAAATTACTATTAAAGGATGTGTAAGGAATTCTTTAGTCATCTGAGAAAATATTTGGATATTTGAATTTAATATAGAACTAAGACTATCTACTGTGAACTTTCATAAAATCATGGTATCATAAGTTATAAAGTATAAGGGATAATAATTAAAACATAGCAAATGTTGACTCAAGTCAGTTTGTTAAAGTGTAAACCAAGATATATATAATGTTTTCACTCTTATAAGATTTTTTAGCAGCTAGTAAGAACTCTTAATTCAAATTGATATTAAATTTGAAAACATTATTTATTTATTTATTTTATTTGGTCTTAACATTTTCCTCTAAGGATATTTTAATTATGTACTTGTGAGGGTAAATTCTATGACTCCAGTATACTCTACATACACATTTATAAATAATTTCTGACTTTTTTTATTCTTACAATATCTTAAGTGGAAAATTTTAAACCTTGAGCCAATGAATATCTTCCACAATTACTTTACACCAAACATATTACAATGGTATGAAAACAAATGTGGGTATGTTTGGGTTTTTTTTCGGTATGTTTTAAACCTGGCTCAATGAGTCTTTTGAGTAGTGATCTAAGAAAAATCTGAAAAGAAACACTTGCAGAATAGAGGTTCTTGTCCAGTTTTTCCTTTTAAATCCTCATAGCTTGGTTATTGTTTGGTTGTTGTCTTTATTGCTGTGGTGCTTTTCGGGTTCTTTTCGATATTTTTTTTGGTATGCTTTTTATTTTTATCTTCCTTTTTTTCTTTCTTCTCTTAAATTGATATTTATAGCCTCTAGAAGGACTCCTCCTATCTTTTTCTTGTTTAATTTTTGCCCCCCTTTTCTCTCTCTTTTGTTTTCTTCCCTCCAGAACCACATAACTTGAACCATCTTGTTCTGCCTCACAAATTAAGGGGGAAATAATGGAGGGTACCAAGACCAAACAGGTGTATGAACATTGAGTAGAAATATAAATTGATCAGACTTAAACACCAAATCCAAAGCCAACGACAACAGAATCGACACCCAATATACAACAAGCTAGACACAGAGGGTACCACTTATCCTAGCAGCCCAAAGGGTCAAAGGAGGGGGATATGGGATACATGCTGGGAACACAGGTGGAGGAAGAACAACACTGGTGGTGGGGATTCCCCTGATTCAATGTCACTATGTAACTAAAATATTACTGTGAAAGATTTGTAATCTACTTTGTCAAAATAAAAATTATTTAAATAAAAAATAAATCCTCATAGCACTAAATAAATGAGTCTGTGTCTTTATTATTTAACTTCTAAACAAAGATTGACTGAAGTATCAGCAACAAGATATAGGTACGTCCTAGGCTTATACAGTTTAGTTGTAATCCATCTTTTTCCAAACCAAATGATTTGTCTTTTTCCCCACTCTCTGTCATTCTTTTTTCTCATAGAAATTCATGATTATTTTAATGCTGATGGCATAAATTTCTTTCCTGGACATCCCTGCTACAACTATAAACAGAAGCACCATGATATTCATGCTATTGCTCAGAACTTCATCCTTGAATAGATTAAAAAATCATGCTGGCTCGACTCCACCATAACTAATGGTTCCTTTTGTTTAAAAACGTAAAACAAAACAAAACAAACAAACAAACAAGAAAACAGGGGCAAGAAAGAATACATAATAGTAGGACATTTGCCTTACATACAGCCAATCCAGGATGAATGGCGGTTTGAATCCATTGGTCCCCCGTGCCTGCCAGGAGCAATTTCTGAGCATAGAGCCAGGAGTAACGCCTAAGCGCCTCTGGGTATGATCCCCCCACCCAAAAAAAGAAAAAAAAGAAAGAAAAGAAACGTCTATAGTACCCAGGTGAGGGCAAACTCAGGAGCATGGTCCTTAGAAAGCAGGGAACCTGTGCAGCTCTAGAGTTAATGGCTACTTGAGAGAAGGAACTCTGCCAATGCACACAGGTGAGGGCATGCCCACGCAGCTACTAATGTGGCCACAAAATAATATCTGACCCACATATATCCCTTAGGCCTTTGCTGGCAGTGGAAAAGATGGACAGTGTCGTAGGAAAGAAGCACCTTGAGACTACAAGAGGAACCATAGTAGCGCAGTGCAATACAACCACAACTGGTGTGTGAAGACAAAAAATCCTGCAGAGCCAATCATTTATAATACCCTATAAAGCCTTTCTGAAATGGAGTTCAGAGTGGAAATACTTAGGATGTTCAACGACCTCAAGGAAACAATAGAACACAGCAAAACACAGGAGACATGAGAGCCAAATGAGAAATACAAACAGAAATAACAAAACTGGGGGCTAGAGTGATAGCACAACAGGTAGGGCGCTTGCTATGCACGTGGCTGATCCAGTACTAACCAGGGTTTGACCCCAGGCATTCTATATGGTCCTCCGAGCCTGTCAAGAGATATTTCTGAATGCAGAGTCAGGAGTAACCCCTGAGCACCACTGGGCATGGTCCCCAAACTAACAACAAAAAAGAAATATCGAGTTTCAGAACCTAAATAGACAAAGCCTTAAGAAAACTGTTTTAGATTAGGTGTTGTATAGTTTAGGACTATGCTCAAATGAGGGGGAAAGGGAGCAGTAGTAGAAGATGGAGACTAACTCAAGACTGAGCCAGGGTCCACAAAAACTAAGGCAGGAGAAAATGAAAAAGTGACAGCAGAAGGACCAGTCCTTTATGAGGACCCCCCCCCCCCCCGGAGCAGAAACCCTCACCCAGTTGCAAATCTGCTATGGTCAAGATCGATTTCTGAGCATAGAGCCAGGGGTAACCCCTGAGCGCTGCAGGGTGTGACCCAAAAACCAAAAGGTAAAAAGAAGAAAGGTTAAGATTCGGTCAAGGAAGAAGCACCAAATATCTGTTCCTCCAAGAGACCAATTGTTCAGAGAACAAAATACTAGCTGAAATTCAAAAGCTGCCTGGACTGTCATATCAGTACTGGGCAGCTCCTTCAGACAAAGAAGGGTACAGTGGGGTGAGCCTACTCTCACGCCATTGCCCAATCATAGTCTCTTATTGCATTGGTGAGGAAGAACATGATCAGGAAGGCAAGGTGATCATGGCTGAATTTGAGGCATTTGTGCTGGTAACTGCCTATGTACCAATGCAGGCCAAGGGTTGGTGCACCCTGAGTACCAACAGTGCTAGAATGAAGCTTTTTGCAAGTTCCTAAAGGACTTGACTTCCCACAAGCCTCTTGTGCTGCATAGAGACCTCAAAGTGGCTCATGAAGAGATTGACCTTCTCAACCACAAGGGAAACAAAAAGAACGCTGGCTTCACACCCCAAGAACACCAAGGCTTTGGAGATGCTACAGGCTGTGCCTCTGGCTGACAGATTCCATCACCTCTACCCTGACACTGCCTATGGCTATACCTTTTGGACTTATAAGATGAATGCTTGGTCCAAAAATGTTGTTTGGTGCCTTAATTACTTCCTGTTGTCTCAATCTTTGTTACCTAAATTGACAGCAATATTCATTCCAAGGCCATGAGCAGAGACCACTGTCGATTATTTTACACTTAGTACTGTGATATTCCCCTAATCCACTTTGAGCCTGGAAAATATAACAGTATCCTCATCGCATCAATGTTAGCTTTACGTTTCTTGTATCCCAACAGTTTTACTGCTTCTACAAAAAAATTTCCTTTTCTTATACTTATAAAAATACAAAATACTCAACCAGACTCCTAGTGACAGGCAAGTTCATCATTTGAAATCAAGAGGTTTCTAAGGGTATTTGAAGAAGATTTAAAAAAGAGCATTGTACACAAAGCTACTTCTAACTTTCTTCCAAGTGTTAATAAAGAATCATAGTTTCAAAAATATCAAAACTGAAAATTTAGTAAGCAAAATAAAAACTAATAGGAAGGCCTCATCAATAGAGTAAGAGCTTCTGAACAGTAAATCAATGTATTTTTTTTTGAGGTTTTAAAAATAAGTTTTAGGGTTGGGACTTATGATGACGTCAGTCTTTGTGGTACAGGAGTTCTGTTCCCTCAGTGTCATTTTAATCCATCTTCTGTGGTTGGTGGTCTTGGTCTTTGCACTGTACCTAGGGTGGCACTTAGGATAGCATCTTTCTTTGTGCTTCCAGAAGCCAGATTCCATTACAATTGTCTCTGCTAGACCTTTGGAAGTGGGGTTCATGGTTGTTGTGCAGGTCGTATTTCAAACCCATCCTGAATCTGTACAGACACTGAGATCTCTAGACACAGAGGTCTGATTGTACCACCCAGAACAGAACAGAAGTCTCCCAAACACGACAAAAGACCACAGGGAGAGTAAATGATCATGAACAGAGTCTATAGCTGACCCCATGACATTATACGCCAAGGACGGAGAAACCCATAACTCTCAGGCCAAGTGAATTCCTTTTCGAATGACCCCAATATTTACTGTGCAAGGGCAGGAGGGAAAAAAGCCCAAAATATTGTTTACTTTTTATATATTATTTTTACTTTCATTTATTATTATTATTATTATTATTATTATTATTATTATTATTTTTACTTACCTAACTATTTTTGGTCGATTTCTCTGTTTGGGTGTGGTTATTGAAGCTGTTGTCCCCAGATATACCTAGTTTTTTCTCTTCTTTTCTTTTCTTTCTTTATGGGCTATGTCATGTTTCTTATCTCAAGACCATGGCGGTTTTTTTTTTTGTTTTTTTTTTGTTTTGTTTTGTTTTGTTTTTGTGCGTGTGTGGTACTTACCATTATTGTTGGAGTCCTCACTGGATATTGGACACTTTTTTTTTTGTACTGATGGAATGTTTCATTTTCTTTTTTCTCCTTCACCCCTCAAATCGATGATAAAAGCCTCTAGAAGGACTCAGCCCACTTATGGAGTATTAGACTTTTACCCCAGTTTACTACTTTTCTCTTCTTCAAACCAAACCACGTAAATTTAACTAGCTAGGCCTGCCTCCCAGTTAGAGGGAGGAAATTAGGGAGACACCTAGACCAATCAGATGCAAGACTACTATGTAGTAGGATAGGAACATAGGGGACCACATATTCTAGCAGCCCTAGGGGTGAGGGAAGAGGATATGGGAGATAGGACAAAAACAGAGGTGTAGGGAGGACAATTTGGTGATGGGAATTCCCCCTGATGTTATGTAAATATTTAACTAAAATATTATTGTCAACAACATGTAAACCACTATGATCAAAATAAAATTATATTTAAAAAAATCTTATGGGTAAAATAATATTAGAAAATAGTGCTTGTCAATTATAAGGTTTCTTTTATAGTAAAAGTAAGTTAATTCTCTTTCAAACATTAGACTAAAGTATGGCACTGAACTCTTAGATTTTCTCATGTATATATGTATGTATATATTTACATTTTGGATCTATAGTAATGGCAACTTCATGTGGTTCAAATTATTACATAAGAAATGTTTATTATTTATCAGGCTGTTTCTCCTAAATTTGGAGTTAATAAATGCAAAACAGAAGAGTTTATTTATATCTCATGAAAATTAGAGGATAACATTGGTGGTGGAAATGCCCCTGATTCAATGTCACTATATACCTAAAATACTACTGTGAATAATCTGTAATCCACTTTGGTCAAAATATAAATGATTAATAAAAAAAACTTAAAGCTCTATAATGCAATAATTTTTAAATAAACAAATTTTAAAATAAAAAAATAAGTTTTAGTTCATTTTATTATAAAATAATAAAATATCTGATATAATAAAACATTTAGTGAGATGTTTTCAATAAGCATGTGATGGCTACTTTCATAATTTTATAATTAATATTACATATAAAGATAATTGAGAGTCATCAAAACTTTAATTAATTAAATTACTTTGGGGGACCATAAATGGCCCAATAATAAAGGTATGAGATCAATCTGCAGTACAGAAAAAATAGGTAGAAGTTAGTACATATACCATTCAGTTTTATACATTAAACATACATTTATTAAATTTAATGTCTATTTTAGTTCTTCAGTGTGATTCTGTGGAGTAAAATTAAACTGTAATTCTAACTGTAATTATAAACTGTCTTAAAGTGAAGAAAGTCTCCAAACAAGAGCAGAAGATGAGGGAAAAAAAGCTTTAACTATTTTTTTCTTAAAAGAAGTAAAAATAAATCTTTGGAATGAATTCATAAACAACATAAGAGTCATTGAGATGCCAGAAAGCCAGGAAGAAAACTCTTTGAAGAAGTTTCAGTAAAAGAGATCATTGCTGAGAAATTCCCAGAAAGGAACAGTGTCTGAATTCACATCGTAGATGCCTGGAGAGTACCATGAAAAGATACATAAATAATAGCGTCACAAGGTACATCCTACTCACAACAATAAAAACCATAGGTAGGGATAGAATACTGAAAGTAGCAAGATCAAAAAAGAAATTACATAATAGGAGCATCTGTGAGATTTACAGTAGTTTGATCACAAGGAACTCTTCAGAACTGACGGCAGGTGGATATAGTGAAAAGACAATGAAATGAACACTTCATCAAGAATACTTCATTCATCCAGAATCTTATTCAAGTCTGCATGAAAGATACACAGCTCAGGAACAGCACAGATTCAAATCCACCTTTAAGAGCAAGACTAAAGGGGATACTTTAAGATGAGAAAAACACAGCACACCAAATTTCTATAGCAAGATGGCACAAAACTCTACTGCAATAATTTCCTCTCAGTTTCAATGGATTAAACTCACCAATTAAAGGACAGATGAATAAATGGATCAGAAAAGTTAATTCACATTCTTATGCCTAAAAAAATTAAAATATCATATTTGAATAGTAAGTGCAAAGACTCAAAGTCAAAGGTTGGATGACACTTCTTCAAGAAAATTAGATGATTTAGAATTCAACGTTAAAAATATTATGAGGGGCCCGTGAGATGGCGCTAGAGGTAACCAAGGAAGGACCGTGGTTCGATCCCCCAGCATCCCATATGGTCCCCCCAAGCAGGGGCAATTTCTGAGCACTTAGCCAAGAGTAACCCCTGAGCATCAAATGTGTGTGCACCCCCCAAAAAAAAACAAAAAAAAATTATGAGGCAGAAAGGGTCATTTTTTTTTATTTAACCAACTTTATTACATACATGATTGTATTTGGGTTTCAGTTCTGTAAAGAACACCACCCATCACCAGTGCAATATTCCCATCACCAATGTCCCAAATCTCCCTCCTCCCCACCCAACCCCTGCCTGTACTCTAGACAGGCTTTCTATTTCCCTTGTACATTCTCATTATTAGGATAGTTCAAAACGTAGTTATTTCTCTAATTAAACTCATCCCTGTTTGTGGTAAGCTTCATGAGGTGAGCTGTAACTTCCAGCTTTTTTCTCTTTTGTGCCTGAAAATTATTATTGCAAGAATGTCTTTAATTTTTCTTAAAACCCATAGAGAAGTGAGACCATTCTGCGTCTTTCTCTCTCTCTGACTTATTTCACTCAGCATAATAGATTCCATGTACATCCATGTATAGAAAAATTTCATGACTTCATCTCTCCTGACAGCTGCATAATATTCCATTGTGCATATGTACCACAGTTTCTTTACCCATTCATCTGTTGAAGGGCATCTTGGTTGTTTTCAGAATCTTGCTATGGTAAATAGTGCTACAATGAATATAGGTGTAAGGAAGGGATTTTTCTATTGTATTTTTGTGTTCCTAGGGTGTATTTCCAGGACTGGTATAGCTGGGTCATATGGGAGCTGGATTTCCAGTTTTAGGAGGAATCTCCATATTGCTTTCCATAAAGGTTGAACTAGACGGCATTCCCACCAGCAGTGGATAAGATTTGCTTTCTCTCCACATCCCAGCCAACACTGCTTGTTCTCATTCTTTGTGATGTGTGCCAATCTCTGTGGTGTAAGGTGGTACCTCATAGTTGTTTTGATTTTCATCTTCCTGATGATTAGTGATGTGGAGCATTTTTATATGTACATCAGGTAGAAATAATATCCCTAAGCATATATGATCCAACAAGAGGGTAGCACAATACTAAAAACAACTAGACTTGATGATATCAATAGCAAAACAATAGTGGTTAAAGACTTTAACATTACTCTGTTATCTCTTTATCAAGCTAAAACTAAATAAGGATACACTTGCTTTCAAAGGAAGAAATGGAAGAGAGGATCTTAGTCATGTATGTACTATATATCTATAAATCTTCCATTCTTTGAAGCAGGTGTATATATAAATATGTACTTATACATACATGTACTAAGAAATCAAATATACTTATATACATATATGTATCAGTACATATATGTACTAAATCCCTATGAAAAGCCAATATGGCTTTAAACCTCTAAAAAGCCAAAAACACATTCTTTTCTGTCGCACATGGGAATTCTCTAAGACCACTAAACGTACCACTAACGTTTTAGACTGTGATACACTAAAAACAAGACTGAATTACAAATGGAAATGGAGAACTAATTTTAACACCTTTAAATTAAACAGCTCACTACTGGACAAACAATGTGTCAGAGAAAAAAACAATAATATTCCTAGAAACAAATGAGAACAAGAACAGAAACTATCATAATTTGGGGGACATAACACATATGATAGGAAGATGAAAGAGATCACCATGACATTGATAGTTGTAAATGATCATCTCACAAGAACTGGGTCCTGAAAGAAGACAGAGTGACAACCTTTTAATAACAATATTGCACAACAGTGCCTAAAAGTAAGGGAAGAATAGGAGGACTGAAAAAGAAAGAGATTAAATAGAGACAAGCATGAGGAGGGAAATAGGGGAGAGCAGGAGGAAAACCAGGTACATTGGTGGTGAGAATGAGCACTGGTGAAAAGTGGTGTTGATCATTGACTGAAACTCATTCATGAACAAATTTGTAACTGTACCTGACAGGGATTAAATTAAAATATTTTTAAAAATATAATAATAATTGGGGCTGGAGTGATAACACAGCAGTAGGGCTTTTTACCATGCATGTGGCTAATTCAGGATGGACCTCTGATTGATCCCTGGCATTCCATACGATCTCCCATGCCAGGAGCGATTTCTGAGCACATAGCCAAGAGTAACTCCTGAGTGTCACTGAGTGTGACCCCTAAACCAATAGCAACAACAACAATAATAATAATAATAATAATAATAAAATAAATGAATGTGTATAGGCCCACTCCCAACAGTGTTCCTGAGGCCTTGGTCCAATTCCACCAACTCTAAGATACCACCAGAGGCTCTGCAGATATGGTTGAGATGAGACTACAAGATTTACATGCCACAAAAATGCTCTAGTACTTTGGCTCTCTTCCCAGTTATGGGTTTCATTTTTTGATAGAGTAGAATATGTTGCAGTACAAAAAATCTTAAAAAATCTCAGTGCCTTTTAAGAGTTGAAATCAGTTTTCTTGTTTGTTTAGCCTTTTTTATTTCTCCTGTACATGGCCATGTCAAATGCTCTAGTAGTTTGGCTATCTTCCCAGTTCTGGATTTCATTTTTTTGATAGAAAATATTTCAGTAACAAAAAGTCTTAAAAAATCTCAGTGCCTTTTAAGAGTAGAAATCGTGAACTCTAAGACTGTTGCCCTAACTAAAGAAACATACAATATTGTTTCATATTGAGAGAAATCACTTTTTTATAAAGGCTTCTCTCTGAAAGTGTTCTTTCACTTTCCCTTCACCAAGAAACTTCATGGCACTATGTCTAACATTACGACTGGTAGATATAGAGGAATTGGAGGGGGGGGGGCTTCCCACCATGTATCTGGAAGAAGAAAAGTGATAAAGCACAATTATTCTTGTGGTATTTCACTCTTTTAGGAACAAGTATGGTGTGCACATAGTTTATTTTTAAATATAATATGTTATTTTATTTTTACATACTTTGAAAGAATGATGTAAAAATATATGTAGAATAAGTATAATAAGTATAAGAATAAGACAGAAGATTATTAGGATTAAAATAATGTTAAGTATAATAAATGATTAGTTTTAAAGTATTCCTTGAATTTCCCTTTCATAAAGGATTGAATCTCCCATTTTCCTAATACAAGGCACATGGAAATAATATAGTACATTGTTCCATCAGTGATGTTAGGGCAGTCTTCAGTGAATCTACAATTATGTATGCAGAAAGATATACAGGGAATAAGGTGATTGCCTTGTATGTGGCCAACTTGGATTCAAATGCCAGCACCACAGATGGTCCCCAAAATACTTCCAGGAATGATAATTGAACAAAGAGTAATAATAAGCCCTGAACACCACCAGGTGTAACCAATCCCCTCCTAATACACACAAACACACACACATACACAAACACACACAAAGTATAAATACCTCTAGCCTATGCATATATGTCTATCATGTTTTAAAAAATCAACTTCATCTAGAAAATAATAGTAAAACAATGGATTTTCATATTTAGAAAGAGCACACTTATCACATCTGCCTTGCATGATATAATATATGGTATATAATTTATTTTATAAAAGATGCTGAGTAAATTCATGAGTGAATGGTGATGTATAGGAAGAATGTAAGATCAACACAATATAAAGTCAAAAAGAATTTTTCTAAAAATTTTAAGTATCATGCATTCAGGTAACTACCAGGGTTTATGAAAGTTTCAGAAATTTAGCCATTTATATTATGTATTCACTGGATTTTTAAAATTTGCATTTATGTAGCAAATATGTTTTCATATAAAGTATGAGAAGTAGATATATATAAAGAAAATTTTTCTGTGAGACCTTTATTCTTGATTATGAGACTCAAATGATTGTTACAACATGCAACAATAAAAGAAAGTAATAAAAGACAAATATAATGATACTTGTTCTAGATTGGTAGTTCTAAGTGTCTTCTGGAATAATTATCATTAACTTGACTTTTGACAGGTAGATTTGCTTTAGAGTTTCAAAGTCAAGCTAACTGTAAGTAAAATAAGCAACAGTATCTATTCAAAAATATATTTAATTTTATTTTTTATTGTTGCTTACTTTAATCGTCAATCATGAGTCAGAAAATTTAACTAAATAGCTGAATCAGAAGAAACAACCTATATTGCATAAAAATGAGCTTAAATTGCTTCTACTAGTTATATGTGTTACCTTTATTGAATTGAGGATGAAATAGTGACACTTTTCTATCATTAATATTTTAATGATAGATAGGTCAAACATTACCAACATTCAATAAGTTTTCAATTTTTTAAAAAAACTTTTAAAAGGAGTGAATAAACACATGTGCATATTTTGAAAAAATGGAATTTTTGTATTATAATAGTCAATATTTTAATTATATTTGAATATTCCATTAACTCTAAAATGAAATAATAAATATTAGATTTATTTATATTTTTATTAACTAAAACAACTGTTTTTGTACATTGTATTTAGTTCTCAAAATAGAGTAGATAACTATTATTCATATATCTATACATAAGAAAATTTGAGTGTAGAGAGCTTAAGTAACTTTGCACTATGTCACATAAACAATTTGTTTAAATCCAAGGACTGGAACAATAGTAAAGTGAGTAGTTTACTTGCCTTGCATATAACCAATCTGGGTTCAATTCTCTGGTCTGCTTATGGTCCCCTGAGTCCACCAGGAAACCCTACTACAAACATGTTTGTAATCCTGGTGCTTAAATAAAGATGTTATTTAAAAAAAAAAAAGGAGTGAGCCATGAGCCCTGTGTGGCTCCAAAACAAACAACAAACAAACATACAAACAAAAAACCCAAAATGTGTGTGGATCCAAGATTCAAATATTTCCAAAATCTGTGCTCTTACCTGTAATATAAACTAAGCTGAAATAATTTTTTAAAGTCTGACTCATTTTTAAAAACTATTTTTGCTGCACCATGAATAAAATCAGATGCTCTTGTATGTAAAGCATGCACTCTACTATTGATTCACATTGCCAGTCTCCTGTTACATCTTTAATGCTAACCCAGAAAAGGTAGCACATACAAAAACTGCAATAATATAAGTACAGAAATTGTCACTGAAAATTCTGAAAAGCAGGTGCTCTTTTAAAATCTCTAGACTTCATCTTATTTGTTGTCATATAGAGGTTGTTCAAGATGTGTTTACCTAATTAATAAATGAAGATTGCAAAGAAAATAATGGAGTATCAGGTAAAAATAAATGTTAAATGTCTTTTCTAAAGCTAAACATCATCCTAATAAAAATGTCAATTTCAGAGCAGATCATCTCATCCTAATCCCCATTTTATTCCAAGATAAACTGTCTGCTTGGGTACCTTTTTAGTAAGATTGTACAGAGATAGTCTTTCACCAAGATTACAATATTCGTGAACTCAAATTTTCCTCCATATTTACTGTAAATAATTGTATATTGGAGCAGCATTATTGATTGAGAATATGAATTTGGGAATAGTCAGATTAGGTTCATATATGTTTGCTAGGTTCAGGCAAATGGCGAGACCTCATTAATACAGTTTATAAAATGAGCCATTATAGTAACCAACCATAGGATTATGAGGGTAGACTGAGAAAATCCATGAAAAGTGTCAAGTTCAGTGTAAATGTTATGTAGTCCAAAAAGTTGAAAGTTAGTTTATGTGGCTAGATATATTTATTTCCAAGAAGTGCTAAAACAACCTAACTTATTGTTTAATCATAATTATATTATCTCACAGAATTTGAGACCACAACTTTCAAATCAATGGTTTAACAAGGTCTTGTTCTTTCTGAGTGTTCTGGAGTGAATCTTTCCTTGCCTGTTCTAGTTTCTGTGGCTTCTGTGATGGTCTGTCTATTTCCAAATTCTATATTCATTTTATAAAATAATTTATATATTTATTTTATATATATTCATTATATATTATATACATATTTACATTACATACATATATATTCATTTTATAAATTATAACTGGCTGACTCTAAAGAATTTATCCTAAGGTGATTATCTCTGAAACAGATTTATTTTTAAAAAGTCACACTCTCAATGATAAAGATTTCAACTTTTTTTTTTTTTGTGGTTTTTGGGTCACACGCGGCAGTGCTCATGGATTATTCCTGGCTCCATGCTCAGAAATTGCTCCTGGCAGGCACGGGGGACCATATGGGATGCCGGGATTCGAACCGATGACCTCCTGCATGAAAGGCAAACGCCTTACCTCCATGCTATCTCTCCAGCCCCAGATTTCAACTTTTTATTGTGAGAGAAATAACTCTGCTTATTGCATGGGTGTTTTATTTTTCAAAAATGTTTCATTTGAAGTAACATGGTTAAAATAATGTTAAAGTCTGTGGTTTTGATGTACAAAATGACTTGCACCCAACAACATTCCAAGTGTAAAGGCCCTCCATCACTTTTACTACATGTCACCTATAGGCAATTATGTAGTTTTACTATCACTCTTTAAAGGAAATATTAAATTTCAAACTCTCCAACCTGTAATACTATATAGAAAATACTTTTCTGAGAGCTCTTTCTCTATGTCCTATTTGCACATAGTTTATTTTTAAATACAATATTTTATTTTAATTGTTTTTACCTACTTTGAAAGAATGATGTAAAATATATGTAGAATAAGTCTAAATGTATTTCAGACAGCAGATTATTAGAATTAAAATAATTTTAAGTATACTAAATGAGTTTGAAAGTATTCCTTGAATTTCCCTTTCATAAAGAACTGAATATCCCATTTTCGTCTCCAACCTGTAATACTACATAGAAATTACTTTTCTGAGAGCTATTTCTCTATGTCCTACTTCCTTCACCTAGCTTCTCAGACACCTTCCTACAGCCTCAATTGAGAATTGCCTCTAGGGTCTGCTTTAGCTGCCACTCTTGGTCTAATTAAAGAGCCACCTGCTGACCTCAAGCTTCTGTCCCCAGTAGACTCTGAGATTTGTCTTTCCTGAACCAGTACATGGAGATCAGACTGCCTCCCCTGGAAGCTGACCTTGTCCTCATTTTACCTTTAGCAAACCTTTATTGACACCTCTGATACTAGAAACAGCTCCTATGTATTCAAAGCTCCTATGAGTTAGAAGTTATCTTACATGCTTCGAAGACATTGGCCCATTATTTCCCCATAAAGGCATTAGATGGAACGTTAAGCAGTTTATAGATGCGAACAACTGAGATCCAAAGTCGTGGAGTTACTCACAATATTATTCATCTATAAAAAATAAAGTTAGAATATATACTCAAAGTTAGAATGTTACTCACCAAATGTTTCAGCTATGAAAAAATATAGTTAGAATGTATAATCAAATGAGGCTGGAGAGATAGTACAAGAGTTAAGGAATTTTCTTTCCACCTCACTAAAACCCTTGAATCCCACACACTAAAATATTATCTCCTTAACTCTGTCAAAATAATCTCTAAGCACAGAGCCAGGAGTAATCACTGAGCACAGACATGTTTGGCCCCAAACTGGAAAAAAAAAACAATAAACAAGTGTTGTGTGTTTTTACAAATGATAATTAACCCTCTAATCTCTGTTCTAGATTAGTTTGAAGTATAATAAAGAAATAGACTACAAAATTTAAAAAAGCTATACAAAGTAATTTCTGGAAGAAAACTGTATGCAAGGTCTTAATTCTTCTGGGGGTATCAAGGAATAATTCTAAAGAATAATACATCATTAAGAATATGTAAATGGGTGTGTTGTGGGAGGATAGGTAAAATATGGATCAGCAATGACTTGTGGATTACACAGGAGCCTAATACCATACACATTATGGAGTAATATAAGGTAAACTAAGAAAAATAAGGTTCAGATTTGTTCATATTGTAGAAAGTAACTAAAAATAACATGAAAAAGATTAGAGAGAGAATGTAAGGAGATGGAGTATATAGCAAAAAATAGGTGAACAACATAGATGGTGGCTGAGAAAATGGAATAAAGAGAAATTCAAAAAGGAGATACATTGCTCTTGGATCTGCTTCAATGGGATTAAAAAGAGATAACAAACACTGACAATGTTTCCAAGATTCTAATATGGCACCTGGATGGACATGAAGTCATATTTTACTGGGTTATGAGAAGAGAAGAAAACCAGATAAGGAAAAGGTGAGAAATTATCACTTTAATTCTAAGTATGCTAACACATAGTTACTATAAGTTGGGACTAGAGCAAAGAAGTTATGTACAAAGTCCTGATTTTAAATTGGGTGAGCTCCTTGTTTCTTTCCTTCCTTGTGGCAGGGATGAGTGGGGTGGCAGGCTATACTGGTGAAGGGTGTGTTGTTAAAATTATACTCGCGACAAACCATTATTAATAGAACTATAAACTACAGAATCTTGATAGAATTTTTAAAAATACATCTCATAAACAGTAATGAGGAAAGAGAAGAAGAAAAAGAAAGACAGAAAGAAAGAAAGAAGAAAGAAAGAAAGAAAGAAAGAAAGAAAGAAAGAAAGAAAGAAAGAAAGAAAGAAAGAAAGAAAGAAAGAAAGAAAGAAAGAAAGAAAGAAAGAAGAAAGAAAGAAAGAAAGAAAGAAAGAAAGAAAGAAAGAAAGAAAGAAAGAAAGAAAGAAAGGAAAGAGAAAGAAAGAGAGAAAGAAGAAAAGAGAAAGAAAGAGAGAAAGAAGGAAGGGAGAAAGAAAGAGAGAAAGAAAGAAAGAAAGAAAGAAGGAAGGAAGGAAGGAAGGAAGGAAGGAAAGAAAGAAAGAAAGAAAGAAAGAAAAAGAAAGAAAGAAAGAAAGAAAAAGAAAGAAAGAAAGAAAAAGAAAGAAAGAATGAAAGAAAGAAGGAAAGAAAGAAGGAAAGAAAGAAAGAAAGAAAGAAAGAAAGAAAGAAAGAAAGAAGAAAGAAAGAAAGGAAAGAGAAAGAAAGAGAGAAAGAAGAAAAGAGAAAGAAAGAGAAAGAAGGAAGGGAGAAAGAAAGAGAGAAAGAAAGAAAGAAAGAAAGAAAGAAAGAAAGAAAGAAGGAAGGAAGGAAGGAAGGAAGGAAGGAAAGAAAGAAAGAAAGAAAGAAAAAGAAAGAAAGAAAGAAAGAAAGAAAGAAAGAAAAAGAAAGAAAGAAAAAGAAAGAAAGAATGAAAGAAAGAAGGAAAGAAAGAAGGAAAGAAAGAAAGAAAGAAAGAAAGAAAGAAGAAAGAAAGAAGAAAGAAAGAAAGAAAGGAAAGAGAAAGAAAGAGAGAAAGAAGAAAAGAGAAAGAAAGAGAGAAAGAAAGAAAGAAAGAAAGAAAGAAAGAAAGAAAGAAAGAAAGAAAGAAAGAAAGAAAGAAGGAAGGAAGGAAGGAAGGAAGGAAGGAAGGAAGGAAGGAAGGAAGGAAGGAAGGAAGGAAAGAAAGAAAGAAAGAAAGAAAGAAAAAGAAAGAAAGAAAGAAAGAAGAAAAGAAAGAAAGAAGGAAAGAAAGAAGAAAAGAAAGAAAGAAAGAAAGAAAGAAAAAAGAAAAAGAAAGAAAGAAAGAAAGAAAAAGAGAAAGAAGAAAGAAAGGCAAGAAGGAAGGAATGAAGGAAGGAAGGAATGAAGGAAGGAATGAAGGAAGGAGAGTTCTACATTTTGAAAATGCCTAAAACACTGAGTATTTTGTTAGCAATAAATCAGCCCTCATACTGGTCAGACTTTGATCTCAGATACTGTTTTTCTTTAAAAGAGTAAAAGTATATTGGAAAAATAGTTAATTCTATGTCTGGAGCAAAACATACAATGGTATGTTCTTAGAACATCTTTTGTCATTCTAGAAACAAAAAATCTAACCATGAGGGGCCTGAACGATAGCACAGCAGTAGGGCGTTTGCCTTACACTAGGCTGCCCAGGGTGGACCTCGGTTTGATCCCCTTTGTCCTCTATGGTCCCCCAAGCCAGGAGTGATTTCTGAACGCAGAGCCAGGAGTGACCCCTGAGTGACACCGGGTTTGGCTCAAAAACCAACAATAAAATAATTGAAATGAAAAAAATTCTAATCATGAAATTAAGAGTTACATCAAAAAGTTCCAAGGAAATCAGTGTGAAGTCTCACTAAAAAAATCTTACTGGCTTCTGCCGGGCTCCCCTTGCCCCTGAGAGGGTCGGGAGACTCCGCCGACCGCCTGCTTTTGCCGGGCTCCCCTTGCCCCTGGGAGGGTCGGGAGACTCCGCTGACCGTGTGGACGGCTGCCCTGCTCCTGCCGGGCTCCCCTTGCCTCCGGGAAGGTAGGGAAACTACGGAAGACCACCCCGCTCCTGCTGGGTCTCCATTACCCCCGGGAAGGTAGGGAAGCTACGCCCACCCGCGCCAACCGCTCAAACGTGCCCCGCCCCCAGTCGGATATCTCCTACCTACCAGCACAAGCTGACAACAATAGGGCAAAGCAACGAATCAGGCCATAGAAAGACCACAGGAGGAGCCAAACCGCAGCAAGCCCACCTAATAGTACCACTAGATCCACCCTCAGGGAGGGGACCCATTCCCACACCACAGGGGATAGAAACAGGCTGAAACTGGAAGGAACAGCACTCCAAAGCACACCAATAAACCAAAGAATTATGGGTAAATCAAAGAGATCCCTAAGATCTGATGATACAGAGACAAAACCTAACAAGTTTCTAAGTCGCCAAAAAGCACAGATCCATGGGAAGGTGACCTAAAAGCAGCAATGAGGAAGGAAACACAAGAATTAATAAAAGAAATGAGAGAAACCTTAACTAACGAGTATAAGATATCTATGGAGGAACGAATCAACCAAATTAAAGAAGAAATGTTAAAGACCATGAGAGAGTCCATACAAAAAGAAGTGAAGGAATTAACAGACAAAGTAACAAGCCTTACTAGCAGAAACACAGAGTTGGAGAAACACATTGAAGAACTCGAAGGAAAACTGCAAACAAAAAATGAACAAGAAACCAAGAAAGAAATAAAAGGCAAAGCACTGGAAGGAAAAGTCCAGTACCTAATGAACAAGGACAAAAGAAACAATCTAAGAATCGTGGGTATACCAGAAGGGGAGGAAATAGGGAAAGGGGAAGAACAAGTAGTCAGAGAGATAATAGCAGAGAACTTCCCCACCCTCTGGAATAAAACTTCAGGCCAAATCCAGGAAATCAAGAGAGTCCCTAATAAAATAGATCCTAATAAATTGACACCAAGACATATAGTAATTCAAATGGCAAAAAACAAAGAAAAAGAGGAACTTCTTAAGGCAATAAGAGAGAAAAAAACCTCAAGTACAAAGGTAGGGACATAAGAATCAAACCAGATCTGCCAGTCGAAATAATTCAAGCAAGAAGACAGTGGAATGACATATTTAAACGACTGAATGAAAAAAACTTCCAACCTAGAGTCCAATACCCAGCAAAATTATCATTCATATGGGAGGACAGACTAAAAACATTTTCAAACAAGACCGAACTAGAGCTATTTGTGCAAACAAAACCGATCCTAAATGACCTACTCAGAGATGAACTACACAATCCAAACCCCCGATTGTAACAAAAGCCACCCTACACAACACAACTGCACAACAGTCCTCTCTCTCAATAATTTCCCTAAATGTTAATGGACTAAACTCTCCAATTAAAAGACACATAGTAGAGAACTGGATTAGGAAAAATAAACCAGACTTCTGCTGTCTACAAGAAACACACCTACAGCTACAGGATAAGCATAGGCTTAGAATCAAAGGATGGAAAGTAATTATTCAGGCCAATGGAAAACAAAAAAGAGCAGGGACAGCCATTCTTATATCAGACCAAATTGCATTCAACCTCAAGAAAGTGATCAGAGATAAAGAGGGTCACTACTTACTGATCAGGGGAACATTAGACCAAGAAACACTAACCCTGGTCAATATCTATGCACACAATGTAGAGTCAGCAAAATATGTGAGACAACTACTGGCCAATCTGGAGAAACACATGAAGGGAAATGTGATAATAGTAGGGGACCTAAATACTCCACTATCACCACTGGACAGATCCTCCAAACAGAAAAACAGTAAAGAAATAAGAGCCCTAAATGAAAACCTAGAAGAATTGGGGCTAATAGACTTATATAGAGCCCTCCATCCCCAGAAAGCAGAATACACATTCTTCTCAAACCCACATGGAACCTTCTCCAGAATAGACCATGTCTTAGGATTCAAAGCCAACCTACATAAGATCACAAAGGTAAGGATCATTAGAAGTACCCTTTCAGATCACTATGCAACAGAGGTCAAAATTGATGTCAAGAAGAAACAATGGAGAAAAACTAATACCTGGAGATTAAACAACATGCTGCTCAATAACTGCTGGATCAAAGAACAACTCAAGGAAGAAATAAAAAGATTCCTTGAGACAAATGACAATGAAGAGACAACATGTCAAAATTTGTGGGACACAGCAAAAGCAGTAATTAGGGGGAAACTCATAGCAATACAGGCCTATGTCAAGAAACAGGAAAATAACAAAACCAACAGTTTAAAAGACCACCTCAAAGAATTGGAACAACAGCAACAGAGAAATCCAACCACAACCAGAAGACAAGAAATAATAAAAACCAGAGCAGAAATAAACAACATCGAAACTAAGAAAACAATACAAAAAATCAATGAGACCAGGAGTTGGTTTTTCGAAAAAATAAACAAGATAGACAAACCATTGGCAAAACTGACCAAAAAAAAGAGGGAAAACACCCAAATCAATAGGATCACTAATGAAAGGGGAGAGATTACAACAGAACCCCAAGAAATACAACATATCATGAGATCATACTATGAACAACTATACTCAACTAGGCTAGAAAACCCAGTAGAAATCGACAGATTCTTAGACAAACACCCTCTTCCAAGACGGGAAAAGGAAGATCTAGAAAGCCTAAACAGACCAATCACCTCAGAGGAAATTGAAGATGTAATTAAAAAACTCCCTAAGAACAAAAGCCCAGGCCCAGATGGATTTACAGGGGAATTCTATCAAACATTTCAAGAAGACTTACTACCACTGTTCCATAGGCTTTTCCAAACCATAGAAAAAACAGGAATCCTCCCCAACTCCTTTTATGAGGCTAATATCACACTCATTCCCAAAGATGGCAAAGACACCACCAAGAAAGAAAACTACAGACCAATCTCACTAATGAACATAGATGCAAAGATACTTAACAAAATCTTAGCAAACCGAATCCAACACTTCATCAAAAAGATCATACATCACGACTAAGTGGGATTCATACCAGGAATGCAAGGTTGTTTCAACATACGCAAATCAATCAATTTGATACATCACATCAACAACATGAAAGACAAAAACCACATGATCATATCAATCGATGCAGAGAAGGCGTTTGACAAAATCCAACATCCTTTCATGTTAAAGACACTCAGCAAAATAGGGTTAGAAGGAACTTTTCTCAAGATAGTTACAGCTATATATGAAAAGCCTACAGCCAACATTATACTTAATGGCGAGAAACTAGAAGCATTCCCACTAAGGTCAGGAACTAGGCAAGGCTGTCCACTCTCTCCACTCTTATTCAATATAACCTTAGAAGTCCTAGCAATAGCAATCCGACAAGAGAAGGGAATCAAAGGAATTCAAATAGGGAAAGAGGAACACAAACTATCGCTATTTGCTGACGATATGATGATATACATCAAAAACCCTAAAGAGTCCACAGTAAAACTCCTAGAAACTATCAGCCAATACAGCAAAGTGAATGGATACAAAGTCAATACACAAAAGACAGTAGCGTTTCTATATACAAAAAATGAAGTTGAGGAGAGAGAGATTAAAAATACAATTCCATTTAAGATAGTATCAAAAAATATCAGGTATCTAGGAATCAACCTTACAAGAGAAGTGAGAGACCTATACCAGGGAAACTTCAAAACACTCCAGAAAGAAATTGAAGACGATCTAAAGAAATGGAAGAACATCCCATGCTCATGGATAGGTAGAATTAACATAATCAAAATGACTATCCTACCCAAACTCCTATATAGATTTAATGCAATCCCTATCCAAATCCAGACACAATTCTTTAAAGAATTAGAACAATCATTCACAAAATTCATCTGGAACCACAAAAGACCCAGGATAGCCAAACACATACTGAAAAACAAGAAGCTGGGTGGAATCTCCTTACCCAACTTGAAACTATATTATAAAGCCATAGTAATCAAAACAGCATGGTACTGGAACAGAGACAGGACCTCAGACCAGTGGGTCAGGACAGAATTCCCAGACATAAACACCCAGATATACAGCCAACTAATATTTGATAAAAGAGGCCAGAATCTGAAATGGAACAAAGAAAGCCTATTCAACAAATGGTGTTGGCACAACTGGAAAACCACATGCACGAAAGTGAAAATCAACCCATACCTCACTCCGTATACAAAAGTCAACTCAAAATGGATCAAAGACCTTGAAATCAGACCCGAATCTATAAAGTTTATCGAGAATAAAATAGGGAGAACACTCGAAGACCTATATATCAAAAAGGTCTTTGAGAATGGAGCACCAATGGCAAGAACCTTAGCAGCAAACATAAACAAATGGGACTACATCAAACTAAAAAGCTTCTGCATGGCGAAAGAAACCTTACTTAATGCAAGAAGACAGTTAACAGAATGGGAAAAAATCTTTTCTCTAGACATATCAGATAAAGGACTGATATCTAGAACTTACAAAGCACTCAGAAAACTGACCCCCTCAAAACCAAATAAAGCCATAAAAAATGGGGAGAAGAAATGAATAGACACTTCTCTGAAGAAGACAGAAAGATGGCTAACAAACACATGAAAACATGCTCACCTTCACTCATCATCAGAGAGATCCAAATCAAGACAACAATGAGATACCACCTAACACCAGTGAGGATGGCTCACATCAAAAATACTGAGAACAATCTTTGTTGGCGCGGATGCGGTATGAAGGGAACTCTCATCCACTGCTGGTGGGAATGCCCCCTAGTCCAACATCTATGGAGAACAGTCTGGAGAGTACTCAAAGAACTCAGAATTGAGCTCCCTTTTGACCCAGCAATTGCACTCCTAGGTATATACCCCCAAGTTGGAAGAACATTCATTCCAAAATACGTGTGCACCCCACTATTTATCGCAGCACTTAGTATAATAGCCAAATCTTGGAACCAACCGCGATGTCCAACAACAGATGAATGGATCATTAAGATGTGGTATCTATACACAATGGAATATTACATGGCAGTCAGAAATGATACAATCACAGATTTTGCAGCAACGTGGATGGACTTAGATCATGTTATGTTAAACGAAGTAAGTCAGAAGACAAAAGATAAACACAGAATGGTAGCACTATTCTGAAGCACATAGAACATACATCTCAATCACAACTAATACTTAACAATCAAATAACAGGGTCTAACAGGGTAGAAACTCCAATCACTGTAATAGTCAACATATACCTGGGAACAGTGCCCAAAACACATGAAAAAGGAACAACACAAACTCTCGACTACACATTATACCACAAAGAAAGCAGCAACACCAGAACAGCAGCATAGAGAGAATAGGTACGTAATCAACTTTCTACAATAATGGCCCATAATAATCCTGTAGAGATCGTATACAGGAACACAGGTAAAGAATACCATGGCAAACCACTGATTCCAATGGAAACATCCCATAAAACTACGTATTAATGCCCCTATCTTACTATATTTAAAATAACCTCTCAGCTTTTCTGTCCACAGGCGTTCTTGGATACAAAGGGCGGACAAGCTAAGTTGGCAGCTCGGGATACCACACGAGATACCATGCCCAGTTTGCACTACGAGATGGCCCCGAGAAAACTCTTTAACATACACTTTATCTCTAGGTTTACCTCTTTTAGGGTTTCAAGCACGTGATCAGTCAGACCACCGAAGCAGTAACAGCGACGTACAGACCCAAGCTACATGTTCTATTCACTGAACACATTCAAGCAAACTAGCATTCCCTTGCTATTCTCTCCTCTCTTCTCACCACTTCCTTAGCTATTTTTTTCTTTTCTATTCTTTTTTTACTTTCTATCCTTTCTCTTCTCCCTTTCTTTCTAATGTATTTTTCTCTTTTCTCCCTCCCTACCCCTTCCGTACACCTTACCCTTTCCCCCCTCTGGAAATCCAACTATCCCTCCACCCCTCAATCCCATCCAGACCTCCCTCTATATTAAAACACTTCACCCTCAGTCCTTAATCTATTAGGCAACAAGATCGACCTCCTACCCCAACGAACCAGTACCCAGCATCCAAGAGAAGGGACACCCAGTCAAACCCACACCTTGTCCCGGGCAAGAAAAGATAGCCAACTCCACTGTGGACTCATGCTGCGAGGCCCTCCCTACCAACTCCCCCTAACGTGGACTGTTTCTTGAAACCGGACCTAGGTCCAAAAGTATCCCCAATGCAAGAACTCTTCCAAGACATCCCTGCCGCAAATTGTTACCAACCTGAAGAAGGTCAGCGGGTGGGATAGGAAGATGCCTGGGAACCCACACATCACAAGAAAAACCCAAAAGACAATGGGAAAAACTGTACTTCCAACATAGACATAAGACCTGTAATACACTACCTCGTTACCTGCTCTCCCCCAAATGTAAGGTAGTCTTTTGCACCATCTTGGTCCTTTAAGAACTTAGCTAAGTCATTTTAGTTTGTTTTTTTTTCCCCTTAAATTTATTTATTTATTTTTTTAAATGTTGGTCCTATATATACATTTACGAGCACATACATTTTTATTTATTTTATTTTATTCTATTTTATTATTATTATTTTTTATTTTTTTATTTTTTTTTATCATTTTTCGGTATCTGACCTGTGTCTGTTATCCCCTCTGTCCACCCCCAACTATACCGACAATACAATGAAGCTCCACTTCCCCCTGCAAAGATGCACTAAATAAAGGGAAAATCTTACTTATAAAAAAAGAGCTCTTATCTACTAGAGATAGGAACTCATAGTTGTTTACAATACAGGGATATCTCCTACCTTGAAAATATGTCATGTGGAATCAACTTAGACCTCAGATGATTAGATACCATTCACCCAGCCTTGAACCCTGGATCCCAGACAAAGAATCGGCTCAGCTCTTCACAACAGCTGCAGGAAACAAACTCCACCCAGACAGCCTTAATACTGCGGGGTCAACAACAAGGGCCAGCTCTAACATGATATCCTGACAACGAGGAAAATGTGAACAACTTGACCTTAGAGCAGATTAGCCTACCCTACCAGCTAACGACAAGACAAAACCAGAAGACTCGACACCCTTTGGTAGGTCCAAAAGCCAAGATCGTGACTTACAGATGACTGGCTACTAGAATCACGACCAGACAGTATACATCTTGGGACCAATAAAAAAGCCCTAGTTTAGGGTTTGAACTATGACTTGCACAATAAGCATGATCCCCAGTCCCAAAGGTCTGACAGAGACAACTGCAACAGAATGGGGCTTCTGGAAGCACAAAGAAAGACGTTACCCTAGGTGCCATCCTAGGTTCAGTGCAAAGACCAAGGTCACCAACCACAGAAGATGGATTAAAACGACACTGAGGTAACAGAACCTCTAGAACCACAAAGACTGACTTCATCATAAGTCCCACCTCAGGATCTGTGCAGATACTGAGACCTCTAAACACAGAACTCTGAGTGTATCACCCTGGACAGAACAGAAGTCTTCCACACACCAAAAAAAAAAAAAATACCACTGGGAAAATAAATGATCCTGAGCAAAGTCTAGAGCTGATCCCATGACAGTATACTCCAAGGACGGAGAAACCCCATATTTCCTAGGCCAAGTGAATTCCTTTTCGAATGACCCCAATATTTACTGTGCCAGGGCAGGAGGGGAAAAAACAAAAATACAAAAAGCACAATACCTTGGTTATTTTATATATATACATATATATATATTTTACCTTCATTTATTATTGTTATTATTATTTTTATTTACCTATCTATTTTGGTCGATTTCTCTGTTTGGGTGTGATTATTGAAATCGTTGTCCCCAATTATACTTATTTTTTTTCTTTTCTTTTCTTTTCTTTCGTTATGTGCTATGCCATGTTTCTTATTTCAAGACCATGGCATGTTTTTGGTTTATTTGTTTGTTTGTTTGTTTGTTTGTTTTTAGCTTTGTTTTTCGTCTGTTTTTTGTGGTGCTTATCGATATAGCTGGAGTCCTCACCGGATAATTGACACTTTTTTTGGTACTGGTGGAGTGTTTCACCTTCTTTCTCTCCTTCATCTCCCAAATCGATGATGAGAGCCTCTAGAAGGATTCCGCCCATTTTGGGAGTATTAGACTCTTACCCCAGTTTATTTATCTTCTCTTCTTCAGGCAAAACCACGCAACTTGAACTAGCTAGTCCTGCCTACAGTTAGAGGGGGAGATAAGGGAGGCATCGAGACCAAACAGGTGCAAGACTACTAAGTAGGAGGTTGGATACAGAGGGGACCACATATTCTAGCCGCCCTGGGGGTGAGGGAAGAGGAAATGAGAGGTTGGACAAAAACGGAGGGGTAGGGTGGACAATTTGGTGATGGGAATCCCCCCTGATTTTATGTAAATATGTACCTAAAATGTTATTGTCAACAATATGTAAGACACTATGATCAAAATAAAAATTATATTTAAAAAAATCTTACTAATATTTTAATATTAAATTTTGCTGAATTCTTACTAAAATATAACAACACAATGGACTAAAATATAAGATATATTTAAACTCATACTTCCAAATAAATATGCAAATATTCTGTACACATACATGTATACTTATCTATACACAGTTTTAACATTTGCAATGTCTCATAATAATAATACAAAAAGTGATGAATATAAATGCCTACAAATGATGTAAGTCAGATCTCTTATTTTGCCATTTTGAGAATAGCCAGCAGCTCTATAATATCTTCAGGACACTTATTATTCTATCGTTATCACAGTCATTGAATTAATGATTTTTGTGTTAAAAATTCATTTTCAATTGAGGCTAATATTGAGATTTAAAGGAAGTCATTAAGTATTTTATTATTCTGGCCCTTAATTTTTTTACTTTTAAAATAGGAATAAATGAAAACTGAAGTAAAGGTCATTTTTATATGCTTCAAATTACTTGAAAATCATCATTAAAATATACTTTATAAGTAACCAATCTAGCCATTGGCAGCAGAAAGCTGGTTTTCTTTATCTTAAAATTTGAAATGTCTTGATTTTTCTAATAAAAAAGAATGTGTGCTGTGGAAGAGGAGACACAGGGGGAAAGCTGAATTTCACATTGTTGACTTTCACTAACAGGTGTGAGACCACATTAAAATTCCGTTTTTGTCTTTTTTCCCATGCTATGTTGGTTGGATGTGTCCGATGACGTAAATCAGCCTCATGACATGGCACCAGATCAATCAGGCAGTTGGCATAACTTTAGTTGCTCTGGTAGAAATTAATTAAAAAGAAATCATATTCATAAGATAGCTTAGCTACAAAGAGAAAAAAAAAAGTATTTTAGGTCCTGGTGAATTTCTTCCCAGAAAAGAAAGTGAAGAAAGTGGTAACGATGGGAAATGAAAAAATGATGGGAGTGAAACCCAAATTTTCTGACAATGGGAATCTTAAACTCTGCCCTTCAACTTTGTTTTCATGGGAATTTTGATTTCCAAATTTCCAAATATCCAAATATGCATTCCCTTTTGCATATATATGTATATATAGTAATATATGTGTGTGTGTGTGTGTGTGTCTGTGTATCTCCGATGTGTCCTTCTAAAACTGCTTTTTCAAGTGGGTTAATGTGTTCTATTTTTGTAAACTCCTCACTCTAATCTGAAAGGGAGTCTTTGATTCCAGAGCTGCATTCAAGAGAAAATTGCTTGTTTTTACAGAAAGTGAGAGACAGACATCAGCTCTCCCAAGGCCCTGCTTCCTGTTTCCTGACTGGCTTCTGAATTCTGGTTTTTCACTCTGATCATTTTATGTAGAATAAAACTGCAGTGACCACATATCACATATCTACCTACATACCCAGGAGTTCACAAGATGCTCTACTTTCCCTCACATGTGGTAGTGTGGCAACATTAACCTGTGCTCCTCTCACCTGCCATTTGGAATTCCCCCTCCTTGGTCACCTTGACACTGGGAAATCATTTTAAACTACTTTTCAGTTACACCAACTGCTCTATTAGCTTTTACTTATATTATTCTTTCTAAAATCATCTAAATTATTGAAGCTGTGGAAAGTATAAATTTACTTGTTTCTACCAATTAAGCCAGTACCTGTCACTATCACTTCTAGCTCCTTATTCAATAAATACAGAAATTATACACATAACATTTATGATTATAAAACAATAATTTTAAGTACATGCCAGGTGCTAGTGGTGAATATACAAAAAATAAAGGTAAAACATTGCTGCCATTTTGGAATGAAAAGTATCAGAGGAAGAGAAGGTTATGAAATAGTAAACAATTGCATAACAACACAGACAATTGCAATAGCTGCAAAACATGGATGTTACATGGGAATAGTATTATAAATATTATATTATACATTATAAAATTATCATAATATTATTGTTCTTTCTATTGAAAGAACAAAGGAGTGGTTGATGGCATCTCTAAAAAATGACACTAAAGGGGCCCGGAGAGATAACACAGCGGCGTTTGCCTTGCAAGCAGCCGATCCAGGACCAAAGGTGGTTGATTTGAATCCCGGTGTCCCATATGGTCCCCTGTGCCTGCCAGGAGCTATTTCTGAGCAGACAGCCAGGAGTAACCCCTGAGCAATGCCGGGTGTGCCCCCCCCCCAAAAAAAAGACACTAAAGTTGATGGAATGCACTGGTATTAGTAAGGCAGAGAACAGGAAGTAACATTTGAGAAAGCATTCTCCATGTTCTAAGTTTGTAATTAGATACTGCATGAATAGTAAATTTTACAAAAGGCAGAGAGCAGATTTCCAGAGAATGTGGTACAAAGCAGGGATGCTTAAAGAAGATAGAGATCTTTTAAGTAGGCTCCCTTAATGTTAAGAACTGATTTTCTCATCAAAGAACGTCACTGATGAGCTTAGACTACAGGGTCCTGATTCACCTTGTATTGGAAAAGATCACTCTTGCATTTCTGGACCATCACTTTTGCTTTCTCATTGATCTGCAATATGCTATTTTAATCATATAGTTTAGATGATTGTCCATTATTTTAAGATTGAAGTTCAGACTATTTGATCTAGTTCACTACAGTGTGCACTACCATTTGTATTGTGACTCCTTGTTGGAAGCAACTTCTCAGTTCTCTCACATCAACACTGACCCCTTTCTCAGACTAAAATTCTTGCTAAAATCCAAACACACTCACAGTTTCATTAAGAGATGACCTCTTCTGTGTCTTGTTGGCCAACTATAGTAGACCATTGTAAGGGTGCCTATGAAAATCTCTAATGGCATTTTGGTAGTAGGATGGAATCAAATAAAATCATACATGCTAGATTTAATTTGTGTAACACTATTTCTCTCAGAGTTACCATCATCTTAGCTTCCTCTATCCATTAGATCTACACTAAGGCATTTTTAAGATATAAAACTTTTATTTGTTCTTCTATAGTGAATATGATGTAATTTTCTAAAATAATATTTGGAAGAAGAGAAAAGGAAGAGAATAAAAGAAGAGAAACATAACTCTAACGACATTTTCAGTTCTCTTAACAAGCATTCTATTTGTTGCATACTATTTATTGAGTTTTTACCTCACAATAGCCAAAAGTGTTTTGTTGCTGAACATTTTATTAAATTTAACTTTTTCTAAAATTTTAAAATGTGCACTTAGTGGGTCATGGAGCCATTTTTGTTCCAAAATAAAACAGACTTCCACATGGCTGTACTGCAAATAGTGTTTGAGAATATTTCAGCACATTCTCACTAGCAAGAAATTTTTACCATTGAATAATTCATTACTTAAAAATAACAGTTGTGTTGTTAATACATATAACTATAGGGACTTAACTGTACTTTATGTGTATTTTATCAAGGAGGGAGTCCTGGGAAAACAATTAAAATGTGTTGCAATTGAATTTCAGCAACTATAAAACTTTATGTTCTGATGATAATCACTTATTCTTTGGAGTGCCAACTGTTTATCAGATACTATGCTTTATGTACAATGGGGTATAAAACAGTAATTTACTTATTTTTATTTTTTATTTAAACATCTTGATAACATATATGATTGTGATTAGGCTTTAGTCATGTAAAGAACACCCCTTCACCAGTGCAACATTCCCACCACCAGTGTCCCAAATCTCCCTCCATCTCACCCCACCCCCACCTGTACTCTAGACAGGCTTTCCAGTTCCCTCATTCATTCACATGATTATGGTAGTTCTCTGTGTAGTTATTTCTATAACTGCACTCACCACTCTTTGTGGTGAGCTTCATGAAGTGAAAATCCATAAATGAATGAGACTATTCTGTGTCTCTCTCTCTCCTCGTCACTAATCATCAAGCAGATGCAAATCAAAACAACAATGAGATACCACCTTACACCACAGAGATTGGGACACATCACAATGAGAACAATCAGTGCTGGTGGGGATGTGAAGAGAAAGAAACTCTTATCCACTGCTGGTGGGAATGCCGTCTAAGTCCAACCTCTATGGAAAGCAATATGGAGATTCCTCCAAAATCTGGAAATTGAGCTCCCATTCGACCCAGCTATTCCACTCCTAGGGATATACCCTAAGAACACAAGAACACAATGCAAAAATCCCTTCCTCACACCTATATTTATTACAGCACTATTCACAATAGCCAGGCTCTGGAAACAATCAAGATGCCCTTTAACAAACGAATGGCTAAAGAAACTATGGTACATATACACAATGGAATATTATGCAGCCATCAGGAGAGATGAAGTCATGAAATTTTCCTATACATGGATGTATGTGGAATCTATCATGCTGAGTGAAATAAAACAGTAATTTCTAATTTTTGCTCCTTAATTAAAGCAATTAATAGGGATTATTAATGAACAAACTTCTATGGAAGCAATTAATGGGATTTTTAATGAACAAACTACTACCTGGTTTCCATCTTACTTATTGTGATTATAATAGTAATATTATGATATTAAATATATCATATTATATATTATTTTATAAAATGTATTATTATATGGCTGATTTAACTGAGTAGTGAATTTTTGAAAGCTTTCTGGAAATTTATATATGTAGCAAAGTTTGGGAACCCTGTTAGAGTAAAAATGGATGGTGAAGAGGAATCCCATTCAAGAAAGAGAAGTGCTAAAATGACAACTCCACCCAAATTTGGAGACTGTACCAATTTTTTACAGAATATGATTTTCAACAGCCATGCTTGGATGACTTCAAGAGTAAAACTGAGTACGGGGCTGAAAGATACACTGATAAAAAAACTAAACAGATATTTACTATCTCAGCTTGCATCTTGCTTTCATTTGAGAAGCCTGGAAGCCACGAACACATAAAATGCAACATCCTCATTATAACTTATGAATCTCTAAAACTGAGAGCTCTGCCTCACAGCTCTGCCTGTGAAAGTCATTGTTTAAACATCTTTAAGCATTATGCCTAGTAGAAAACATTGGCGCAATGTAAATATATTTAATACATTAGCATATGTGAGTTTTTGTTACCTGAAGGACTCTATGCTTTCATTTCTCCTCCAAGTTGCTCATTAAAGAGTATCTCTCTCCTCACAAAGATATGTGAAGTTTATGTGAAGGTTCTTTTTTAATCTGCCTTTTTTTTATTGAGTTATCAGAACACACAACATCTGTTCATGCTGAAATGCATAGTTTTAATATTTTTTCTTTCTTCCACTCCCTAGCTGCAAATCATTAGTACAATTCAAATGGAAATTTTGTAGAGATGCAATGTTGCTAACAGATTGTACTTCTCCAAAAAAATTGACCCCCAAATTTGAGTTATTTAACATATTTGCATTTTAATGGAATTGTATGAAAGGCCAATCTCATCAAGATGGGCTGCTGTGGTTTTGCTAATTCACAACTTTCAGCTTATTTGTATGCATTTATTAATATGCAGAATGAATATTTGTACTGTGCAAGTACATATGTATTATGTTACCCTGAAATACATGTTTAAAAAATGTTCAAGGCTGAGCATTTGGCATTTTGGTTATGTTACTGATGTTAATCTTATAGGCTAGTATATTCCACTGAATCAGTTTCCCAGTTTAAAGGTTAATAATAACTTCCACTTCTGTAGTACCCTACAATTCATAATATTCCTTTTACTTACATTAACTCATTTCATAACAAGCCTAAAGTCTTAGTACAGCTTAATAACCTTTGGAATAATCAATTAAATGGTTGGTTTTGCTCCTTAACTTCTTTCACTAACCTTCAATAATGTAAATTCTTAAACCAATTCCAAGAATATTGTTAGATTTGAGCAAATGGCACCCAATCAGTGGGTGTAGTCAGAGGCTGACCTAATGTGACCAGATTAAATTCTGGCACTCTCGTCTTTTACTAGTCACATCTTGTTTCCAAGCTCCCATTTTCTAATTCAAATGGCACTGCTACTTCAATGTCTTATATTTGGTATTCTAGTTCATTTATTTTAGTTTATTTAAAGAAAATGCATCAAATAGTTGACATAGTACATAATACAGAATGATAGTGCAATTAGAGAAATACTACATTGAGAACTATCCTAACATTGTGAATGAATGAGGGAAGTAGAAAACCTGTCTAGAGCACAGGCAGGGTGGAATGGGGAGGAGGGAGGTTTGGGACATTGGTGATGGGAATGTTGCACTGGTGAAAGGTGTTCTTTACATGACTAAAACCCAACCACAATCATATTTGTAATCAAGGTGTTTAAATAAAGATATTAATTGAATAAAATAATTGAAATTAAAAATAACAAGTAAAAGTTTTTTTAAAAAGAAAGAAAAGAAAAAAGAAAAGGTACAGTAGGCAGAACATATGTAAAATTATTGTATCTCCAATGAAATCATTACTATGATAGCAGAAGGTTTAATAATATCTTGTTAGCTGTCCATTCTGTTAAATTGATTTCACCTATGAGTGAAAGTATCAAGCAAAGGAAGTTGTCCAGCAATTCAAAGCATTATTACTGATTGTGTAGCTTTTGTGGGGTGTGTTCTCAGCTGCGAGGCCTCCCAGAAAAAGGAAGATGTGGGGAAGGGTGCCTGCACTTGCTCAAAAAAAGCCATGGTGATATCAGGAACCACAAAAGGCATACCCAAATTTTGGTCAGATTGTTGTCCCTGAAGAGAATCATAGAAGGATTGTGAGGTGAAGTCACTGGAAAAATAGACTCTAGTGATGGATACAGAAAAAATGATGGCTATGGCAGGGCAGAAGCATGGCTTGCCAACTCTACCAGAGATTTCCACCTTTCTGCTTTATGTTTCATGTATCCATAATTTTACATGAGTTGGTTTATCTTTATATATATATATATATTTTATTTAAACACCTTGGTTACATACATGATTGTGTTTGGGTTTCAGTCATGTAAACAACAACACCCATCACCAGTGCAAATTCCCATCACCAGTGTCCCAAATCTCCCTCCTCCCTCCTCCCCACACAACCCCCGACTGTACTCTAGACAGGCTTTCTATAATTCTTATATGTAGTCATTATTAGGATAGTTCAAAATGTAGTTATTTCTCTAACTAAACTCATCCCTGTTTGTGGTGAGCTTCATGAGGTGAGCTGTAACTTTCAGCCCTTCTCTATTTTGTGTCTGAAAGTTATTATTGCAAGAATGTCTTTCATTTTTCTTAAGTGAGACCATTCTACATTTTTCTCTCTTTCTGACTTATTTCACTTAACAAAATAGATTCCAGGTACATCCATGTACAGGAAAATTTTATGACTTCATCTCTCCTGACAGCTGCATAATATTCCATTATGTATATGTACCACAGTTTCTTTAGCCATTTATCTGTTGAAGGGCATCTTGGTTGTTTCCAGAGTCTTGCTATGGTAAATAGTGCTGCAATGAATATAGGTGTAAGGAAGGAATTTTTGTATTGTATTTTTGTGTTCCTAGGGTATATTCCTAGGAGTGGTATAGCTGGATTATATGGGAGCTTGATTTCCAGTTTTTGGAGGAATCTCCATATCGCTTTCCATAAAGGTTAAACTAGATGGCATTCCCACCAGCAGTGGATAAGAGTTCCTTTCTCTCCACATCCCCGTCAACACTGTTTGTTCTCACGCTTTGTGATGTGTGCCAATCTCTGTGGTGTGAGGTGGTACCTCATAGTTGTTTTGATTTGCATCTCCCTGATAATTAGTGATGTGGAGCATTTTTTTCATGTGTCTTTTTGGGCATTTGTATTTCTTCTTTGTCAAAGTGTCTGTTCATTTCTTCTCCCCATTTTTGAGGGGATTAGATGATTTTTTTCTTGTAAAGTTCTGTCAGTGCCCTGTATATTTTGGACATTAGCCCCTTTTCTGATGGGTATTGGGCGAACAGCTTCTCCCACTCAGTGGGTGGCTCTTGTATCCTGGGCTCTATTTCCTTAGAGGCACAGAAGCTTCTCAGCTTAATATATTCCCATCTGTTAATCTTTGCTTTCACTTGCTTGGAAAATGCAGTTTCCTCCTTGAATATGCCTGTAGTCTCAATGTCCTGGAGTGTTGTGCCTACATGTTCTATATATCTTATGGTTGCGGGTCTGATATCGAGGTCTTTCATCCATTTGGATTTTACCTTAGTACATGATGTTAACTGGGGGGTCTAAGTTCAATTTATTGCAAGTGGCTAGCCATTGTGCCAACACCAATTGTTGAAAAGGCTTTCTTTGCTTCATTTAGGATTTCTTGCTCCTTTATCAAAAATTAGGTGATTGTATGTCTGGGGAACATTCTCTGAGTATTCAAGTCTATTCCACTGATCTGAGGGCCTGTCTTTATTCCAGTACCATGCTGTTTTGATAACTATTGATTTGTAGTAAAGTTTAAAGTTGGGAAAGTAATTCCTCCCATATTCTTTTTCCCAATGGTTGCTTTAGCTATTCTCGGGTGTTTATTATTCAAATGAATTTCAAAAATGCCTGATCCACTTCTTTGAAGAATGTCACTGGTATCTTTAGAGGGATCGCATTAAATCTGTACAATGCTTTGGGGAGTATTTTCATTTTGATGATGTTAATCCTGGAAATCCATGAGCAGGGTATGTGTTTCCATTTCCGTGTGTCCTCTCTTATTTCCTGGAGCAGAGTTTTATTGTTTTCTTTGTATAGGTCCTTCACATTTTTAGTCAAGTTGGTTCGAAGATATTTGAGTTTGTGTGGCACTATTGTGAATAGGGTTGTTTTCTTAATGTCCATTTCATCCTGATTACTATTGGTGTATAGAAAGGCCATTGATTTTTGTGTGTTAATTTTGTAGCCTGCCACCTTGCTATATGAGTCTATTGTTTCTAGAAGCATTTTGATAGAGTCTTTAGGGTTTTCTAAGTAGAGTATCATGTCATCTGCAAACAGCGAGAACTTGACTTCTTCCTTTCCTATCTGGATTCACTTGATATCTTTTTCTTCCCTAATTGCTATAGCGAGTACTTCCAGTGCTATATTGAATAGGAGTTGTGAGAGAGGACAGTCTTGTCTTTTACCAGAATTTAGAGGGAAGGCTCTTAGTTTTTCTCCATTGAGGATTATATTTGCCAATGGCTTGTGGTAGATGGCCTTAACTATATTGAGAATGGTTCCTTTCATTCCCATCTTGCTGAGAGCTTTGATCAAGAATGGGTGTTTGACCATATCAAATGCTTTCTCTGTATCTATTGATGTGATCATGTGATTTCTAATTTTTTTGTTGTTGATGTTGTGTATATGTTGATAGTTTACGGATATTAAACCATTCTTGCATTCCTAGCATGAAACCTACTTATCTTAGTGGATGATCCTCTTAATGAGGCATTGAATCCTATTTGCCAGGATTTTGTTGAGGATCTTTGCATCTGCATTCATCAGCAATATTGGTCTGTAATTTTCTTTTTTTGTAGCATCTTTGTTTTAGGTATCAAGGTGATGTTGGCTTCATAAAAGCTATTTGGAAGTGTTCCCATTTTTTTTTTTTATTTCATGAAAGAGTCTTGCCAGGATTGGTAGTAGTTCCTCTTGGAAAGTTTGAAAGAATTAATTAGTGAATCCATCTGTGCCAGGTCTTTTGCTTTTGGGCAGATATTTGATTACCGTCTTAATTTCATTAATAGTGATAGGGGTGTTAAGATATGCTACATCCTCTTCATTCAACTGTGAAAGACTATAAGAATCCCAGAATTTATCCATTTTTTCCAGGTTCTCATTTTTAGTGGCGTAGAGTTTCTCAAAGTAGTTTCTGATTACCCTTTGAATCTTTGCCATTTCAGTAGAGATCTGTCTTTTTTATTCCTAATACGAGCTATCAAGTTTCTCTCTCTCTCTTTCTTTGTTAGTTTTGCCAGTGGTCTGTCAATCTTGTTTATTTTTTTGTAGAACCAACTTCTGCTTTAGTTGATCTTTCAGATTGTTTTTTGGGTTTCCACTTAGTTGATTTCTGCTCTCAGCTTTGTTATTTTCTTCTGTCTCCCTATTTTTGGTTTCTTTTGTTGAGCACTTTCTAATTCTATGAGCTGCATCATTAAGCTATTCAGGTATGCTCCTTCTTCCAGATATGTGCTTGCAAAGTTATAAATTTTCCTCTCAGGACCACTTTTGCTGTGTCCCATAGATTCTGGCAGTTTGTGTCTTCATTATCATTTGTTCCAAGGAAAGTTTTGAATTCATCTTTGATTTCATCTCGGACCCACTAGTTGTTCAGTAGGAGGCTGTTTAATTTCCAATTCTTAAAGTTTTTCTTCTGTGTCCCTTTGGAATTCACATATAATTTTACAGCCTTGTGGTCAGCAAAGGTAGCTGCATAATTTCTATCTTCTTGATATTATGACGGTATATTTTATGTGCGAGCATGTAGTCTATCCTGGAGAATGTCCCATTTACATTGGAGAAAAATATGTATCTAGGTTTCTTGGAATGGAGTGTCCTATATATATCTACTAGACATCTTTCTTTCATTTCTTTTCTCAGGTCTAGTATATTCGTGTTGGGTTTCAGTCTGGTTGACCTATCCAGTGTTGACAAAGCTGTGTTGAGGTCCCCCACAATATTATGTTGTTATAAATATTATTTTTCAGATTTGTCAACAATTGTATTAAATATTTTGCTGGCCCCTCATTCGGTGCATATATGTTTAGAAGAGTGATTTCTTCCTGCTGTATATCCCTTGATTAATACAAAATGTTCATCTTTGTTCCTTACAACTTTCCTAAGTATAAAGTTTGCATCAGTTGATATTACTTTGGCCACTCCAGCTTTTTATGGGTGTTCTTTGCTTGGATAATTTTCCTCCAGCCTTTTATTTTGAGTGGATGTTTGTTCTGACTATTCAGGTGTGTTTCTTGTAGGCAGCAGAAGGTTAGATTGAGTTTTTTGATCCATTTAGCCACTCTGTGTCTCTAAACTGGTGCATTTAGTCCATTGCCTTTGAGAGAAAGAATTGTCCTGGGATTTAATACCATCTTTATGTCGAAATTTGGTGTGTCTTTTTGTCAGTCTTGTCTTAAATTAGGTCTTTCAGTTTTTCTCTTAAGACTGGTTTTGAGTCTGTAAAGTTTCTGAGCTATTGTTTGTCTGTGAAACCATGCATTTTTCTGTCAAACCTGAAAGTGAGTTTTGCTGGGTACAGTATTCTAGGTGAAACATTTATTTCATTGAGTTTTGTCACTATGTCCCACCACTTTTCTGACCTTGAGTGTTTCTGGTGACAGGTCTGCTGTAAGTCTCAAGGATGTTCCCTTGAATGTAGTTTTTGATCTTCCTGCTTTCAGTATTCTGTCTCTATCTGTGGGATTTTTTCTTGTGACTAGGATGTGTCTTGGGGTATTTCTTCTGGGGTCTCTTTTGGTTGGTACTATTTGAGCATGCAGGATTTGATCACATATATTCTTTAGCTCTTGAAGTTTCTTTTTAATGATGTTCTTGACCATTGATTCTTCCTGGAAATTTTCTTCCTGGGTCTCTGGACTCCAATGATTCTTAAGTTGTTTCTGTTGATCTTATCATAGACTTCTATTTTCATCTATTCCCATTCTTTGACTAATGTTCCCATTGTCTGTTCATTTGATTTAAGTTTTTTTTTTCCATTCTCTCCCGCTGTATGGAGTTGTTATTTATCTCATCTTCCACAGCACCAATTCTATTCTCAGCTTCTGTTAGCCTGTTGGAGAGCGTATCCATTTTGCCATTCAATTCGGTTACTGAGTTTTTCAGGCCTGTTATTTGACCTGTTATTTCAGTTTGGAGTTTTATGATTTCTGTCTTCATATTTTCTTGGTTCTTATTAGTGTTCTGTTCAACTCGATCCATGGTTTCTTTGAGTTCTTTGAGCATCTTCCATATTTCTTGTCTAAACCCCTTATCTGAGAGATTTATTAGTTGGTTGGCCATTTTCTGGTAATCAGAATTGCATCTTCATTCTCTATGTCTGATGCTGGCCTGCGTTGTTTCCCCATTGTCACACTTGTATTGTGGGTTTTTCTACGTGTTGTGGTGGTATTCATTGGCTAAATGATGTGTGGCTACGCTCTTATGGCTCCCCCCTTTCTGGGTGAGTCGACTTGCCTCCAAGGAAGGGGGGCCTTCCGTGGATGAAGTTTCACACAGGATAAAATCTTAGGCACGAGCACACAGCAGAGAATACAGTCTGGGGAGAGATGCTGGGCTTCAGTGATCCAGGTCATTTCTTAGTGTGATTTTTTCTTCTTGTTGCAGTGGCGTTTTTTCCTTAGAAAGATCGCACAGCCGCGTAGGGAAGCAGAGGTAAGTGCTTTTCTGGAGCCTCTGGGAGAGTGAATTTTCTGGGCCCTTTTCAGCCCACTCCTAAGAGGTTTAAGAGACAGGACAGGAGACAAACACACACAGACAGCACTCACAGTTTCTCACAGTCGGGCTCCACTGGGCCGGTGTAGATTTTCCAGGGTTGGTTTATCTTGTTTGAGAAAATAGTGAGTCTCATAGTCTAGTTCTGAATGGGAATTGGTATGCTTTCTTATTATCATATAAACAGGGTTTCTATTTCTACCACTATTTATCACGAGAAGGACCTCTGGCAAAGAATCTTTCCATACTCTCCCCAGCTTCTGAATAAACTGTTGATACACTGATTTGTTGTCTAATTTTTTTATATTTCTATGGTAAAATAACAACATATGTTTATATATAGTATATTACATATGTGTTCCAACTTCAAAGACTCATTAATTTTCCATCATTCCTAAATTTCTTATTTTATGACTTTAAAAGATATGTCAGAGTTTATCTAGGATTCTATATATAAACACAAACTCACAAAACATAGACCATATGTTAGGACAAATTATTTTTAAAATAGAAATTTAATTAGTGCATTTAATAGTTTTTTTTTTTACATTTTTTGCATGGTCCACATCCCAAAATGCTCAGTAGTTTATTCCTGTCTTAAACCTGACACCCGATTTTCCATATGCTAGGAAAATGCTTTGCTCATTGTATTGTCTCTCTGGTTTATAATGATGCATTTTTGAACACATATTTCCAAATTCTAAATATATTTGTATTTTGCATTAATGTTGTGTACAGTTGTATTAAACATAGCACCTGTGTGCTATGAAAATTTTAACAGCAGTTAAGATATAGAACTACCCCTTCATTCTAATTGTTTTATAGTTAAACCTCCTATTAATTCCCAACCCTGGTACCCATTCATTTAATCTCTATCAATGTGGATCTGTTTTTTATGAACTACATATAAATTCAACCACACATTGCAATCATAAAGGTAACCTTTTGAGACCGGCATCTTTCTTTAAACGTTATGACTTTGAGATGCAGCCATGTTATAGAACTATATTTCTTTTTATTTTTGAGTCTTATTTTGTAATGTGCATACGCCACATTTTGTTTGGCTTCTCAAATTTTTCCTGCATTGTTTTTGTATTGGGGACATATTTGGTGATGCTCAAAGATTACTCTTGACTCTATGTTCAACAGTCATTCTTGGTAGTGCCACCATATAAGGTGGCAGGTATCTATCTAGCCAGTACTGATGGCATGCAAGTTAAGTGCTTAACACTTGTGCTACCACTTTAGCTCCTTAGATGTTTCAAAACAATAACTTAATATGCAGAATTGATATAATTGTATAATAATATGCAATAGAAAATTCTTAAGAATCGGCTGGATTTAGATTAAAATATTAATTTTATCACGTACTTGGGCATTGTGAGCAAGTGGAAAATTCTTTCTGACACCCATATTTGACCAAGTAAATAGTAATCATGTTTACTTTATAAGGTTCTAAAATAATTAATAAGATACAATTATAATGTATACATCTGTAAAGTCTGGCACATAGTAAATAGTCAAATATGCTTGTCTTCTCTCCCATCTGCTACCAAGGTAAGGTAGCAGAGTTTATAATTTTAGAAAATGTATACTTATTATTTTCAGTGGTGGAAACATAATGTTGGCTTTATTATAATCTGTTTTGTAAACAGATGGGAGGTAACTTATTGTATTATATATACCTAGTACAGACCTTTGCAGAGTATGTATTCGTAATAAGTACATTTCTTCAAAAGAAAAGTACAAGTCTTTATGTTTTTTCTTTTACAAGGTCATCATATGAAGTGATTTCTATAGCCAGCAGGACTGAGAGAGAAGGGTATATATAATGTGATGATGATATATGATAGGTGTATATTTTAATGACTCAGCATGCATTCATAACCAATTGAAGGGAAGGCAGTACTTAAAAACAAAGGCAGATTAGGGGGTGGAATGGACTAGAACTTAAGGGGGAAATATAGGATTGAAGAGTGGGTAAGGGACAGTGGTAAAGGAAAATGAACACTTTTATGGAGGGTATAGTACTGGAATATACTACATTTGAAACTCTACTATTATTATCATTACATACCAATGTGCCTAAAATAAAATAAAAAAGAAAGGATATATGGGATGATGCAGGCAGCATGGATAAATCCCTTTGATAAAAATGATTTTTAAGCATTCTTATCTTTATGCTGGACTTCAACATTTGTCAGTAATTGATTTTTTGCAATTCCTAGGGCAGAGCATCTGGCTTCCTTTTCAGTAGCAGCAAGAAAAAGCAATTAAATTTCTGACCGAGAGATAAAAAATGTGTGTGCTTAGACCAAACACCCCATATTTTATTCATGTCATCGCTCTGATTGCACAGCTGATCAAGTATATACTTTATATACCAATATTTATTGCCTGAAAATTATGTTGTTGTGAGTTTTAGTGAAGGTGTATGACCAGGTATACTGCTAAAGTTGTGTGCCCCTGACTAACATTGAGTACACTTTCTGACTTTTACTATGAGGCTTTTACTTGGTCTCAAACATAACTTTCAGAAGGTCAAATGGAAATTAATTAACTGTAAGATTTAAAACTGAGTAATAAAATAGACTTTTCTTGTGTTACTGTTCATAATCAACTGGATATTTCAGCAATCCAGCATATTTGTTTTGAACTTGTATTATGTGATCCATCTGAAGTGATCAATAATAAATTATTATTCACCCACAGGAAAGGCAACTTCATATGATTAAATTTATTAAAACATTTTGATATTGTGAATGGGGAGAGTCATAGGTACTGCAAAAAAACTTCATAATATCTTTTCTCCAAATATAATACACTGAAGCTCTAAACTGAATGTGAAATATGACTATTTCCAAGGCTTCAGGATTACAATTCCTTTGAGGCATGTGCACTAGTCTTTGTCCAGGGAAGAAGAGGAAAGCTTATTTGGAAAAGAATAGGAGTCACTGCTTACTAGGAAGGAAAGAGGCATTTCTTTCTGCCAGTCCTAATGGTACCTGGACCTTGAATTCCAGTCTTCAAAACTAAAACTAAAAATTTTTGCTTACTCCCTCTCCCTCCGCTCATTTTCTGGTACTGAGTTAGGGCTGCTCATGAAGACCAATACTAATTTCGATTTTTCCTTAAATCATCAACTCCTGATTCAATATCTAAGTTGGACTTTTTTTTTTTGGAGGGTCACACCTGGCTGTGCTCAGGGGTTACTCCTGGTTATCTGCTCACAAATAGCTCCTGGCAGGCACGGGGGACCATATGGGACACTGGGAATTCAAACCAACCGCCTTAGGTCCTGGATTGGCTGCTTTAAGGCAAACACAACTATGCTATCTCTCCAGCCCCTAAGTTGGATTTTAAAGATATAAAAGTGTCTATTCTGAAAGTCTGTGGTCTTATTCCAGGTTCACTGAGAATACCAAAATGACTGTTTTATACTGTAATCTGCTCCAGAGTAAGCTCTCCTACAGTGCTATAAAATCACATAAAAATATTTTGATTAGTAAAATCCTGATCTAGTCAATCCATATCCATGAAAACTTACATTGTGTAAGATAACTTTACTTGTAGTATTTTACATACTCCTTTTAAGAAGACTGGTGCTACCACATTCTTTCAGGAATCTGGAGGTAATTTCCATAATTCCCCTATTTCTAGTGTACAGTAGAAATATAATCATTTAGTAAATTGTATTATTTCAAGACACTAAAACCCTATCTTAGTTTTCCTTTTTTTTTTTGGGGGGGTGCACAACCGTTGATGCTCAAGGGCTACTCCTGGCTAAGCACTCAGAAATTATACCTGGCTTGGGGGACCATATGGGATGCTGGGGGATCGAACCGCCATCTGCCCTAGGCTAGCATGGGTAAGCCAGATACCTTACCATTTGGGCCACCAGTCCGGTCACCCCATCTTAGTTTTTTACAAAACTTCCTGAGTTTATCTTATTATTAGTACACATAAAGAATCAACCTATACCTAGTACTCCTTTAATACGTTAGTAATTAATATTTTAAGAATTAAGTTTCAAAATAACAATAGAATTCTGGTCACCAAAAAAATGGAAGTTGGTTCAGAACACTTTTATGGAAAACTTACTAATTTAATCAAAAGATGTAAAGTGTTTCAATAATTATAATCATTGTTTTATAGTGGGTACACACTATTTTATGACACTTTCATAAAATTGAAGTTTTACTATTTTTTTTTATTTTACTATTTGTGTTCTTGTAAAGTGATGTACATGAATCAAATTATTTTATTTATTATTTATTATATTTATATATAATATTTATACATTTATATTATTATTTTGTTTTATTTATTAGTAAATAAAAGCAATTTCATTCTTATATATTATATTAAGTTAAGATTTTATTATATTTTGAAGTATAAAGCATAATAATAGTATAATATAACAAAGTAAGTTTGAAAATCAGAATGGTAAAAGAATATACAGTGATAGGTTTCTTTCACAAAACTTAGCTTAACTTTCCTAAATGTAGACAAGGTATAAAAACTTGTAATTTAATAATATTTCTTACTAAATGTCATCTTCCAATTAGGCATAAGATATTATTTTCTTTATTTGATTAAAATTTTTCCCCTAAATCTCTAAATTCTTTTCAGGGGGCTAGACAGACTAATTTAATAATGCATTTAAGAATGATGAAATATAAGGTGGAAATTTATCAGTTTAGAATCCTTGGTTCTCTGATCAAAATAGTTTAAAATTATCTGATTTTATTTATTTATTCATTTATGTATTTTGTTTTTTGTTGGGCCACACCTGGTGATGCTCAGGGCTTACTCCTGGCTATGCTCTCAGAAATTACTCCTGGCTTGGGGGACCATATGGGATGTTGGGGGATCGAACCACAGTCCCTCTTAGGCTAGTTCAGGCAAGGCAGACACTTTACCCCTTGTGCCACTGCTCTGGCCCCAAATTATCTGATTTTAAACCAACTGTGGGCTATAAAATACATATAAATAAAGGAACAAGAACCATTTTCTGTGTTTAGTTTCTGTAATATGTTTGTTTCAATTATTACAAAATCCACTGAAGGAAAACCAAACAAATACTAATTAGCATTTATAATCTATATCTTTGACAAAGAAATTGCAGCTGTCATCAACATCTTTTGTACACTTGTCCCATATAATCGCTAAAAAAAGCTTTGTCAAAGTGTTAGCAGAATTTATGATTTTGTTTAGGATGATGCTCACTTATCAAAACATAAATAACAAATAATCACTTGCAGGTGTTTTCAAGTGACATGAAGTTCAGTAGGATTTTACTCAGGCACATTTCCAAAAGGATCAATGAAAGAAAATTTGAGGATCCAGCAGTAACAGGGCTTGATTATGCCATAATGACCTCTTATTTGCATATATAGTCCAGGCACTTTATGACATTTTAGGAAGTAGGCAATATTTGATCTTCATAAATTATGTAAACTAAGAGATCAAAAGTCCCATAATGTTGATGCTACAACAACAAAGATAGCAACTCAGATATTCAGCTCTATAGAATCCCAGTTTTAGACCTTAATCATCATACTTTACTGATACATTCCTATGCCTTTTATCTTAAGAATGATTAAAGTGGGGCCAGGAAAATGGCACAGCGATATGGCATTTTCCTTGCACATGGCTGACCCAGGACACATCTCGGTTCTATCACTGGCTTCCCATTTGGTCCTCCAAGCCAGGAGCGATTTCTGGGTGCATAACCTTGAGTAACCCCTGAGCCTTACCAGGTTTGGCCCCCCAACAAACAAATGAACAAACAAACAAACAACAACAACAACAACAACAAAAAGAATTGTTAAAGTTACTATCAGGAATGTGGAATATTTTGAAATGGCCCTGAAGGTGATGGAGCTATAAATTTAGAGTTAGAAAAATCATGGTTGTTTTAATCAAGATTAAAACATATGGCAACAATAATCAGCAGGAATAAAAACAGGTCAAATATAAATAAATCGAAGTAGTTAGATGCAATTCAATGTGAGGGAGGGAGAGGATTCAGGACCCATTTAAATTAGGCATTCCCTTTTTGATTAGAATGTCTTCTAATATAATTTTTTCCAAGTGCTTTAATACTTATGAAGGATTTTAGAGGCTGAAGCAATAATAGCATAGCAGGTAGATTGTTTGCCTTGCACACAGTTGACCTGGATTTGATCCTGGGGATCCCATATGGCTCCCTGAGCTTCCCAGGAGTAATTTCTGAGCACAGATCCAGGAGTAACCTTTGAACATTGCCAGGAGTGATGCAAATATATAGTAAACCGAAACTTAATTTTCTTTTGAATTTTGGTAGCCTGAGAGCACTCAAGGGTTACTCCTGGCTCTGTGCTCAGAAATCACTCCTAGCAGACTCCGGGGACCATATGGGAATCCAGGATTCAAACTACTGCCTGTCCTGAATTGACTGTGTTCAAGGCAAATGCCCTATCTCTGTGCTATCTCTCCGGCCCCCAAACCTAACATTTTTGTAGAGTTATAATTACTCAATCCAATTTTACAAACTAGCAGATTGATATTGCATAAATGATTGCATTTATTGGCATATTATTGGCACATTTTCTAATTTAATCATTCAAAAGTTTTACATCAACAGACAAACTTTCAATTGATAAATGTAAAAAGTTTCATTATTTTCTATTGGAGAATACATATATTTTTTGGGGTGAGGGAACACTGTTCAGAGTCTATTCCTGACTCTGCAGTCAGGGATCACTACAGGCAGGAATCAAATAAGGACTGACCAACAATTGAACCAGGGTCCGATGAGTCCAAGGTCAAGCTTCCCAGGCTCTAGTCTTTGTTTTTGTTAGCCTCCAAGTGATCATTTTGTCAACTGTTTTTGGCTTTTAGTTGGTCCATCACTTTAGTGCATATAAGTAAATTCAGTGATTCAATGAAATTATTAAAGTGTACTTTGGAAGTAGAACTTCCATAGAGTGTAAATTTAGAGGACCAAAAAAATTAAAAAGCACTGCAATATAGTCAGTGGAAAGGTTCTTTATAGACAGCTAGTGGTTCTCACTGAAAAGATAAATACCAGTTGTCTGGATACCAGGATCTGGCCTTTCAGATAAACTTATCCATTACATCTGAAATCTCAATGACAGACATACACAACACTATAAAAGCTATTTCCCCTTTTATTTCTTATAAAACAAACTAAAACAACAGCAACAAAATATTGGCACTGGAGAGATAGCATGGAGGTAAGGCATTTGACTTGCATGCAGAAGGACTGTGGTTTGAATCCCGCATCCCATACGGTCCCTTGAGCCTGTCAGGAAAGATTTCTGAGTGTAGAGCCAGAAGTAACCCTTGAGAACTGCTGGGTGTGACCCAAAAAAAACAAAATAAAATAAAATAAAACCAGCTACTTCCAATAAAAGCACCGATGATTCTGTGAAGATGAAGCAATTATGATGTCAATAAAAGGTCAAAAGTGTAAACATGAATGTTCCCAGCTCTCTTTACATTGCCTTTGAGTATGCTATATATCGATATATAGCACATATATAAATATATATTTATATAAATTTATATAACTCTTATATGTAAGCTATATATAAATAAACTCTTATATGTAAGCTATATATAAATAATATAATATACATCATATATTTTAAATTATATAGATATATATTATTATATATAAAAGTATATTTTATATATTATATTATATAAATAATATTGTAAATATATAAAGCTATATAAAGATATATGATAGCTATATATAATTGTATGCTATAATATATCTATATATCTATATATAAATATTTAAATAAATATATATAGAATTATATATTTTATATATATTAAATATATATGTATTGTATTATATAATCTATATAGACTATATAGAAATATATATAGAATATATCATATATATAGAATATATCAAATATATATAAATAAAATATAGATTTATTTTATCATGTTTAACATATTTGATCATTATTCTTTCCTTTCTTTTTTTTTTTTTTTGGTCTTTGTTTATATTCTGGGACCACACTTGGCAACGCCCTGAAATTGCTCCTAGCTCTGGTCTTAGAAATCACTGCTGGATGTGCTTGGAACCATACAGGATGCTGGATATAGAACCCAAGTCAGTATCATGAAAATCAAACACCCTACCTGCTGTACTATTGCTCCAGTACCTTAAGCACATTTCTTAAATTAATAAAATCTAGATTGATTTCTTTTTTGAGTTTCAGGATGTTTCCATATAGAATTGTTAGATGTTTGTTAACTAGTGTTTCTAGGTACAGTTTAGTAAATATATTTTAGATATTACTCTCTAAAGTCATGTAGTTATTACAATAACTTACATTCTTACTTATTTTGAAAGCTATTACCCAATTTAGTAAAAGAGTTCTTAATATTTATTTACAATCTATATATTAATATGTAAAGTTTTTCATTAGTACAAATTTATCTAAATGTTCAGACTTGTAACTCTTAACCATTTCTAGTGATAAATAAACATGAATACAGATTTTCATTGTTTCTAAGAAGACTATTACTTTGGTGAAAGCTATTTAACTTTTTTTACAAAGAATTTTTAATCTCACTATCTGAGCTATGTATTAAAAGAACTAATTTTTGTCTTATACATGGGAAGAATACTTTTATAAAAATAGCTGAATTAGTTTTGAATTGCCTAAACAACTAACAGAAATAAAAAATTTTAATATTTTGAATCTTCTCTGCTCTTTGTAAATACTCAGACATCTCTGAGTATTATAGTCAAAAATATTGTCTACAAGTTAATGAAATACAAATAAGTGGACATTAATAGAAAAATTAAATCTGACGTCTCTCTTGACAGCCAAAGATATATTGCATAGAGTGACATTAGTAGTAATATTTGAAGAGCCAGGTACTCCTCTTTTCTCCATAAATGTTCAAAGTTAAAGAAAACATTACTTATTTATCTAGAATTTTTCAAGGCTACAGAGTAGGTCTTTGATTTTCCTATCAGTATAAATGTCTCCATCCCTCCTCTTTTGGGGGGTCACACTTACTGGTGCTTAGGACTTACTTCTGGCAGGTTTAGGGAACCATATGGGATGCCAGGGATTGAACCCAGATCTGTCCTGGGTCTGCAGCATGCAAGGCAAATGATCTACTGCTGTGCTATGACTCTGGTCTCTAATTTTTTTTTTTTTTTTTTTGGTTTTTGGGCCACACCCGTTTGATGCTCAGGGGTTACTCCTGGCTATGCGCTCAGAAGTCGCTCCTGGCTTGGGGGACCATATGGGACACCGGGGGATCGAACCACGGTCCGTCCTAGGCTAGTGCTGGCAAGGCAGACACCTTACCTTTAGCGCCACCGCCCGGCCCCTCTGGTCCCTAATTTTTTTGTATATTTATTGTATGCCTATGAAGAAAAGTTAAAAGATACAGAGACAAATCCTGCATCTTCCAATGCTTGTTTAGGATCTTACTAGTAGCTATTAATATATAAGGGATAGAAGTATTAGAATTGATAAATAATGAACTGCTCCAAGTTTTTTTTTCAGTATTTATCAGTGTTCATATTTTACTGGTTGGGTGGGAGTGACTTAAGTAATGAACATATAAAAATAAAAGGAATCACTGGAAGTTGAAAAATTAAAATTAGAAATGACAGTTTTGACTGCTGTAGTGCACTGAAAGTACAATGAGATGCCTATAAATTAAGTTAAGAATTTGGGTAAGATTACAAAAGATTATTTGAACTTGGAAATAATGTAATTTGAAAAAATATTGACTTAAATGACTTATTAGAAAACAAAGTGAAAATACCATAAACATATTAACATTGTTAAGGCTGTAATTTTATGCATTAAAATAATTCCATTTTTATCAGGTGAAAATGCTTGTCCTGCGAGCAACTGAACCTTGTTCTATACTTTGTGCCACATATAATAATATCCTGAGCACCATCAGAGGGAACCTGAGCAGTCAGGAAGAAGATCCAAGTACCATTGGGTGTGGCCTACATATTAAAAAATATGAAGGAAAGTCAATCATTTTGTGTCCCAAACAACTCAAACTCAGGGAGATAGTAAACCAGATCAAAATCACATAACTCCTTATTATATTTCATCTTCTCAAGTATTTTGTGGGGGACACATCTGGTGACACTTATGATTTACTCCTAGCTATGTGTTCAGAAATAGCTCCTGGCTTGGAAGACCATATGGGACTCCAGGGGATTGAACCGCATTCCATCCTTGGGTAGTGCACACAAGGCAGACACCTTCCATCCTGTGCCCTGCTCCGGCCTCCCTCTTTAAGTATTTATATAAATAAGATATCTGCTCAAATATTCATGAAAGTTGCATGTAATGTTTCTATTTTTATAACATGATTTAAAATTTATTATTAAATTTGAAACTTAACTTTGAATCTTTACTCAACTATGAATCAATAACCACATAATTTGACTCCCTAAAAAATTGACAAGAGTTATTGAGATTTCTGAAGGAAAAAAACTTTAGCCCAGAGACAGTGTATGTCAAAGAAGGTAGAATAAGCATAAATCAATAGAAAAATTTTCAATAGAAAAACTACAGAAACCTGGATATTAGCAAAATATCCCCTTCCCTTTTTTTTTTTTTTTGGTTTTTGGACCACACCCGGTGACACTCAGGAGTTATTCCTAGCTCTGCACTCAGAAATCGCTCCTGGCAGGCTTGGGGACCAAATGGGATGCTGGTGATCAAACCCAGGTCCATCCCAGGTCGTTCGAGTGCAAGCCAAAAGCCCTATCTCTGTGCTATCACCCCGGCTCCACAAAATCCCCTTTAAACAAACAAAAAAATTGAGAAGAAAATGATTATTAATGAGTGTTGGAATGTAGAAGTAAGGTAGATTAGATTTGTGTAGAATAGAAAATTTTGCAAGTTGCAAATTTCATATAGATGTTCAAGCTATTAGAGTTGTCCTAATTTTATTGACCATGAAACCAAGGAGAAAGAGATTAAGTATGGCACCAGGCTTGAAGAGCTAGTGAGTGGCACAGGAAAATCTGAACAAAGGACATACCAAGGGCACTGCCAAGCATACTATTCACACCTTGATCAGATTAGCCTCGACTAGGGACAAGTCATTAGGGATAACTAATGACTCTCTTGCTGTTAGACAAATTTTACAGGTAAAAGAGTCTTTCACTCTTGTTTGAGAATGAATCTCAAAATTTATTTCTGGGCTATTTATTAAGTACCTAAGCTGTGAGAATACATTACATTGCTGCGGAGTAAAACAGACAGTAGACTAGTTCCTTACTTTTTTTAGATGCACAACTCTAGGCACATATTAGCAAGGCATTATGATGCATCTTAATTTCAAAAATTATCCCTGTTACCATTAGTTTGGAGAATTACCTACACTAGGCTCTCTGTAATTTATTGTTGCTCTTTAAAACAAACAAACAAACAAACAAAAAGCTTAAAAATGAACGCTATATAGCTGGACCTATGGAACAAGGGTTCTATTTCTAGTCACTGGCACCACATAATGGTCTCTGAAGCTCCACCAGGGGTCACTCCTGAGCAGAAAGCCAAGTAAAGCCCCTGAATACCACACTATTCACCTACCCCAAGGGGTGAGGGGGACACATATGCATGCACAGAAATGAAAGATATTTTAATTCTTTTGTTAAATTGGAAGGTTTGGGGAATTCCAATTTAGAAATACTGGAGCGTTGTAGAAGCTCTTACGTGAAATAAGTTGAACTGCACAATCTTTATGGTAGTTGAACTTCCCTACTAAATTATTCTAGCCTTATCCACTCAGAAAAAAACCCAAATTGCTTCTTTTGGGATCTTCTATACAGTCACCAGTTAATTGATGTCTGTAATAAAGTGGAAAGAGTAATATTCTATATCAAAAGCTTTCGCTCTATCATTAGAATCCTTCATTCCAAACTACCATTTGACAGACTTCAATGTCCCATTAGCACACTTGAATGGCTCTTTCCTTGATGACCAAATTCACCTCTAAAAATCACCAAATCAGAACTCCTATAATCTGAATGCCTAGTCTAGAAAATTGCTAATGAACTTCTAAAATCTCATGATAAAGAGGAGGACTCTAAGAACACACTCGACCTTTTAACTTGCGTACATGTGTTTCTTATTAGTTCTCTGGATTAGAAGGTGTGAATAGTGTGAGACTCACAGAAAGAGCCCCAGTCCCCCACTTACTCCCTAACCAAGCCAGGAGGTGCTAAATTCTGGCGTCCACCTGCACAAGTCCCCCAAAACATACATGCCCATGTGGGGTGTATTTTTTGTGTTATAGGTATGACATGTGGGAGGACCATACACTTTCACCTGATCTCTGGGAGAATCCAGGCAGTTCCTGGAAACTCAGTTCCCTGCTGGTGTGCCAGAAATCTGCCATTCTGTTTCACGGTCAATAAACGATAGAAGAAAAAAAAATGAACAAGAGGAAAGTACATGAACAAGGAAGGACTCTTGGTGCAAGAGGCAAAATGCCTGGGGAGCTTCAGAACTGAGCCATTCAGTGTTTTTGCACAGAAGGCGCTCAGAAAAACCACAGGGGAGGCGAAGGAACCCTACCAGGGAAATCCTGGGAGAAGATTCTTGCTGAATGCATTTGCATTTGCAAAGCACTGCTTGGTTTTGGACAAACCGTGCGCAGGGGGGTTAAGGGCTCTGAATTCAAGTCCGTGCGCTGGGGCGCGCACTTGACGCTTTCCGGAGCATCTGCGCTCCCAAGATGCGCCCACCCGCGCCCTATTTTCCCAGGCTTTGTGCGGGGTTCCCCAAACAGCCAAGCAGCTGCTGCCTTGGAAGGGAGTCTCTCTAGACTCTCCTCCCTCTAGTGCCTTCCCTCCCCCCATCTTTTTTTTTTTTTCTCCCTGTTGAATTTTAACCCCACCAGGAGCTTCTCCAGATTTGCAAAAGCAGCGCAGGTGCAACCGCTGTCCCAGCAGTTGCTACCGAATCCCCGTCGACGACACCTGCTGCTCCAGGCAGGCCAGGGGTCTTGACCCAACTGCGGCATCATCGTCTCGAATGGTCTTTTCTCTCCCCTGGATTCTGCAGCTGGTCCCCAAGAACCAGAAACTCCCAGCTCTCCAGCGCCTCGACCCTGCTGCGCCTGGGAGGGTTGCGCTTGCTTGCGGCTGGGAGAGGAGCTGGGGGCTCTTCCCAGGCTGTCGTCCTCCTCCTTCTCTTCCTCCTCCTCTTCCTCCTCTGCAGCCCTCCAGCGCCTTGGAAACCCGGACCAGCCTCTGCCACCCGCTCCAGCTGCAGCCCCTGCCTCTGAGCGCATCATCCCGGTTCCTGGGAAAGGGGTGTCTGGCTTGGTTCGGTTCTGCTCGGCCCAGGCGTTGCATGCATGCTCCTGCAGCCCGGCAAGCTCTCTCTCCAGCAGCATGCTCTATTTCCAGATGGTGATCATGGCAGGGACAGTGATGATGGCGTACTATTTCGAATACACCGACACCTTCACCGTGAACGTGCAGGGGTTCTTCTGCCACGACAGCGCCTACCGCAAGCCCTACCCTGGCCCTGAGGACCACAGCGCTGTGCCCCCCGTGCTCCTCTACTCGCTGGCCGCTGGGGTCCCCGTGTTGGTGGTAAGCTCCGCTTCTTTTTCTGCATCCACTCTGGTCGCCTACAAGGTGCAGGGCTCAGCAGAGGGTCCAGTCGCGGCTGTTCATGCCCTTCCAAGTTCTTCCAACTTGTTAGGGAGCCCTCTTTCCCCCCCAGAGGTATGGCCAGGGTGATGCGACTCTCCTTTTCCATGTGCCACCCACCCCCGCACCTCCTTCCCTCTGGAGGATCCGGCTTTGGGGACCCCAAGGGGCCTGGGAAGGGATTTGAAGGGCTGTTGGACTGTTGGAGAAGGAAGAGATCTCCACCTTCTTCCCTTTTGGAGAAGAGGAGTCTTTTGGGGTGGGATCTTGACTTGTCTGTGTCCCCTCCAAGTGCACCTGGAGGATGAGCAGCAGCTGGGCTGGCCCGGGGTGGAGAGAGACACAGAGAGAGACAGAGAGAGAGACAGAGAGAGACAGAGAGACAGAGACAGAAACAGAGAGACCCCAGGGAGAGAGAGACCCCAGGGGGAGAGAGAGAGAGAGAGAGAGAGAGAGAGAGAGAGAGAGAGAGAGAGAGAGAGAGAGAGAGATTGCGAGAGAGAGATTGCGAGAGAGAGATTGCTTGGGTGTGCCAGGGATACCTGTTTGCCATGAGCTTTTTTTTAATTATTATTATTATTCCTCTTTGGCCACTTAGTTCCCTTTCAGATAAAAAATGTTCAGTGGCTATCCAGGGCACAATGCCCTTTAAAATTTAAATAAATTAATAAATAAAAAGGATTTCAGAATTCTGCAATGAAAAAGATTAAAAGGGTCCCCCTGGAGCAGCTCTTGCTAAAAAGCAGGGACTCTGCCATAATTACAAGATTCTTTAAAGGCTGTTTCACTCCTCGCTGGGCAGCCTAAGTCCTTTTCTTTGCAATGCTCCCTGAAAAAAAGTCTGGCTGCGTGAAACTGTGTGACCCTGTATGTCTTTATGGACACATGTATCTATATGTGTGATTCTTAGAATAATCGCATGATCATTTACACATGGGAAGATGGTGCTAGGATATTGGTAGGAAAACTGGTGGTGCTGAAATAGACCATGTTATGGTTTCTTTAATATTATTCATATATTGGAAGTTTCCTTCCTGTGATGTTCGTCTCCCATTCACTTTTCCATCTCTTCTCCCCTCATACCCTATTCTTTCCTCTTCCATTTTCCCCTCCCCTCTCCTGTCCTTCTCTCTCCCCTTTCTATCTTTGTACCTGTTTCTCTCTCCTCTTTCCTCTTCTTACTTCTCCTTTCTCTGCTCTTTTCTTTCTTCCTTTTTCCTCTCTTCTTCCTTCACTCTGTCTTTCCATAACATAGAAAAGGTGAGAGGAAGTTTTATTTTTAGAGCCTGAATATGAACATTATAGCAATGAATATTCAGAATGTCATTGGTATTTAATGGGCTTAGATGGTCATATTTCCTATGGTTTTAAGGGAAATTATTAGGTTATGCACAATAAATTATATCAGTTTCCTAGAACTCACTATGGAATTCTATGAACCATCCAAGGAACTTATTTTTTTAATAAATACATTGTTTCATCGAATCACTCTAAAGTATACAGTTACAAAAGAGTTGTCCATGATTGAGTTTCAGTCATATAATGGATGTACAACATTCTTCACCAGTGCACATTTCCTGCCACCTAGGAAGAATTTTTCCAGAAGGGAGTTTCCCTCCTACCTACTTTCTCCCCTGCCCTTTCCCTGCCTACCTCTACCCCCCACACACACACAGTTTTCTCTCCCCCAAAGAACTTCTTGGCAACTTCAAAGTAACTTTGTGAATCGGTCACTATAATAGCAGACTTCAAATTCAGCTCTAACTAACTGGTTTGAAGTGTTAGACCTTGTATCAGAAATTCTGGTTCCTGTTTTCATTGTGAGGCACTAAATGTGTCAAACCCCAAATCCAGCTTCAAGTTTGAGTTTTCTTTCTGCCCTTTCAAAAGTTGAAAAAGAAAAAGAAAGGAAAGAAGGTCTCTCTTAGAGTCCTGTTACCTTTTGCATATGTTGATTTTGGAGGCACTTTTTTTCAGAAAGATGGAATAGCTGAAGGACTTTTCAATCTTTTTTTTTTTATTCCCTTCAAGAAAAACTGTCACTCTCAAATCACTGCTTGGATTATAACCATAATCAATATCTGTAATTTACTTCTTTGTAATGACTAACAAATATCTTTTATAGAAGTAAATGGCACTTTTTGGTTTTTAACCATGACCAAAAATGCCATTTATAGACAAGAACATATTGAACCAGGCTTTGATTATTGTCATTTTAGGGCACCTAGGAGAGGGAAGGGAATTAATTAGTTGTTATTCAGTGTCTGTGCTAGGTTGAGCGCTGAATGGTGGCAACCAAATTATATTTCTCTTTCCAGAACATCCTCTTTGCTATTAACACTTGAGGACACTGGGAATCAGATAATCTCCAGGCATCTAAAAACAAAAATTGTGGGTGTGGTGGTTACATGCCTATGACACTGATGATTAAGGCCTCCATTACCTTACATTATTTTTTCATGCCCCTCCAAAAAACCTTTCTCTGAAAAAAGACAGGAGCTGGAAGATGGGGTGAATGTGCTCAAATATAACTTGAGAGATCATAATAGGGAGAATCTTACTTGCTTTTTCTGTTTTAAATTTCAGTTCTTAAGGTTTATGAGTTTGAGACACAGCGTGAACAGAAAAAAAAATTCTGGTTTGGGGAACAGAGCTTTATTTCTTCATGACCTTTATTTCTCCTCCCCCGTTCTTCTTAGCAATATACTCTGTCAGTGTGAAAAGTTGGTAACAGTAATGGCAGCTCTGCCTTTCCATTCATGTTGCAGCTCCGGCATAGCACATAAGGAGATTTTGTGTGAAAATAGAATTATTGATAATACTATCAGCAATATCCACCATTTCTTGAGTTTTATGCAGTTATATGTCTTATCTAATTTATACAGCTTGTATAAATAAGATCTCCATTTTTATTGAAAGTTACAATCATCACCTAACAGTAGAAAATCTGACATTCAGAAAGACGAAATAATTTACCAAGGAACAGGTCTAGAAATACTTTAATCCTGATCTGTCAAAGTCCTTTAAAGGCTTGTTTACTGATGAGTAATCCTTATAAATAAATGCCTTACTCTCTCTGTCTCTTATTTTTGTCTTCAACTGTAGTGATTAATGCTCACTGTACATATTTTAACCATTAAAACCCATTTAACCCTATATGTTAATTTAAAAGCATCTGACTACAACCTATAGTCTGGTTTTATACTTGCTGAATTTATCTAAAGATAAAAAGCAATACATATTTTAATTCTGTCTATAATATCTATAGCCCTGTGTTGGGGGACAGGCTTAGAGTCTAACAAATGTGGATTCTAATTCAAAGTATGTCCTTTTACTAGTTAGAGTTGAACTCTCCTTGTTGTGTTACCAGGAACTATTCATTTATATTTATTAAGTTCTAATTTCCTAAACCACAGACTTTTTAATATTAAGTTAGATATAATATGTAAATGTCATCTACTGTTCAAAGTTGATTTTCCGTAAGACATCTCTGTATCATTAGCATTATAAGATTATAATTTAGGAGATGTTTATTGAATTTCTGTGTTGCAAGGACCATAACCACCAAAGTAGAGCTTATAAAGGAAATTTCAGAGATGAACCATGGTCATTAAGCCTAAAATGATTAGGGCATAATTTGGATAATTAGGGTATAATTGGGGAAGCAGGCCAAAGGCATAATATAAATATAAAATTTGGTTTATCTCCATGTCACAGAGATCCTTGTTGGTGCAGAAATGAATGAAATCATTTTTATTGGAGGAGTGAGAAAAAGCCTTCATGAAGAAGGTATTAGAGATATCACTTGAAGGATTAACTGAACTGCATTTTGAGTCGGGATATTGCTAAAGTCACTATGTGAACTACCCTTCTAGAGAAGAAAATTCTGGCTATACCTTCAGTTAAAATTATTTTTGCTTGCTTATAAGAATGGTTAATGAATGGGAAAACCTGGAGGGAGGGTGTGGTGGTGTAAGGCAGAAGGTTAAGAATAGTCTCATTGATTAATTTCTGGAGTACAAGGCTGAGAATCTTTCTCAATTAGTTGGGAATTGAATAAAGTCAGAGTACAGTTGGTATTTTAGGTTATCTGAGTGACTGCAGTTCTCCCTGTAGTTAAAATATCTATACAGAATTATTTAAAACACTTTTAACTCTGAGCCTGATGGATGCTATGAAATACACTAATTTTAATTCTGTTTTCTGAAAACACGTGCAATTTATACACAAACATAAAGGTATCATGATGTATAAACTCTGACAGTAGGTACTGTTCAGTTGGATCTGAATAGCAATTGGCAAAGCACAGTATGTGTTTACTTATGTAAATTTAATTGATGATCTTCAGTTTTCATTGACTAGAACTGCTTTCCAAATTGGAAAAAGCATGGCCACTATCATATATATGTATGCATGTATATATAGGCATGTGTGTGTGTGTGTGTGTGTATATATATATATATTCATTCTTTAGATCTATGAGCATACAAAGAGTGTCTATCTAGCATGGTCAGACCTCTTTAGTCTCTGTGCCTGAAACTCTATCCTTAGAGCCAGAACCAAATCAGAAAATACCACCAAGCAGGCAAGTTTGAGAGTCAGGAAGTATTTCTTTCTTTCTCTCCCTTTCCTTCTCTCTCTTTCCCCCCTCCATCTTTCTCTGTCTCTTTGTCTCTCTCACTATCTTTTTGTCTCTTTGTCTTTCTATTTCTCTCTCTTCTCAGGAGCTCTCTTTAGATTCTCAGACTGGAAGGTTTTTAGCTGTTGCTGTTAGGTCAAAGGTCAAAATATCACTAAACATGGAGGAGTCAGAGGATCCACAGAAGTTCATCAGCAACCAGATCTCCATCTCATTGAATCAAAGTGCCTAAACCTTTCCCAGTTCCTCTGTTTTTTTTTTTTTTTTTGGTTGCTTTGGGTACTCACTCGTATTCCCAAGTGTGGAACATGCTATTGTAACATGTTGATCAGAAACATGTACATTAATGGTGTCCCACAAATATAGTTTTTTATCCTTGGTTAGTATGTAACTTGAACAAACTGCTGTTATTCACAAACTGGAGCTAAAAATACATACCTTGAGTCTGGAAAGACAGTACAGTGGGTAAGGTTCTATCTCTGGCATCACATACAGTCCCCCAAACACCACCAGACTTAATTCATGTATGCAGAGCTAGGAGTAATCCCTGTGCAACGTTGACTTAAACACAAAAACAAAACAAAAACAAAAACAAAAACAAACTACCTCTCAAAAAGCAATGCATGTATAGGCAAAGACACAAACATTGGAATCAGATTGCTTAGATTTGAAGCTCAGATCTATCATTTTCCAGCTATGTGAACTAAATTCTGCCATGTATGATCATTGACTCAAAAATTAAGATCATGTATGTAGTGATCTCTTACATTATTAGGAATAAGAAAGAGGCTAACATGTGTAATTACAAGACCATGTCTAATTATATTGCATTAACCACTTTTAGTCTTGCCAAGATTATAATGACTAATCATACTACTGATTAAATCATCTAACAAAAATACTTCTGTTAGTGGATTCAAAGACTAAATAAATATTAGAGGTAACTTTGTCCAATTTCTTTACCCACAAAAATGTGGGGTTCTAAGAAAAATAAAACACGTTCTTGACTCTATTCAAGTTAAGGATTCCTCTCTTTGTTGAATCTTCTGTGATTTCTCTTCACCAAAGACTACTTGGTATATTAAATTCATTGCTTTATTTCATACTCACTATGATAGTCCTTGCTTTTCAAATAATATTTTTGTTTGTTTGGGGCAACACCCAGTAGCATTTAGGGCTCACTTCTGGATCTACACTTAGGGAACACTCCTAGTAGAACTGCCACCAGCTAGATAATGGCCTTAACCCCTGTACAATCATTATAGCACTAGTAGGAATTTCTTTAAATAGATGTACTATGGTTAAATCTATTTTATAATTGAGATTGTATTACAGACTTATTTTTGATTATATCATTAATATTACTGTATTTTATGTAATAACATTTATGAGAAATTTTAACTTTAATATTATTGTTTGTTTGGTTTGGTTTTGGGGCTATATCTGATGGTGTTTAGGGATCACTTCTGGTTTATGTTCAGAATCATTCCTGCCTGAGCTCAGGAAACAATATTGAATGCTAGAGATCAAACCTAAATCAAGCACCTACCTGCTATAATATTTCATTATTCTCATACTATTACATTTTATAGAACATTTATGAAAGAAACTTTGATCAAGTGAACCTCTGAAATTTTACAATAGCAGTACCTGAGTTGTCAAAGCACATGCAATGGCTTCTGCTGCTACATACCTTGATCATGACCTACAAAAAACATCTTTAAAGATGTCCTTTATTCTAATTTGAGCCAAGCAGAGGCAGAATTTTCTTAAAACTTTTATCCTCAGTTTTAGTTGATCTAATTGATCAAATGAGTTGTGTTCTGATGTAGAAAATATTTTTGGTGTGGTGTGTAGGAAATTGTTTAGTTTCCTATTAGGCTTGGTTGGAAATGTTGTGGAGAGGTGGGAGGTGGCAGAAGCATTTCAAAGCTATTTCTGTTCTGATCTGCAACCAAGTATTTTTTTTTATCTCAGTACCATACTCTGATAGAGTTCTAACACCTACATTATTGTGGAACCACCTTCTGGGTCAAAGGACTACAGACTGCAATGTATGGAAAAATGGTTGGGGGAGGGGACAGGGATTCTATATCTCAATAATGTTCCTTAAATTGGGACCTAGCAGTTGACTTGGGGATGCAGTGGACAGACTAAAATTGTGTATAAAATATGTGTTTGTGAGTCTGTGCATTTTGCTAGTCTTTGTCAGATTTTTAGAGATTTCTCAGCCCCCTTCTCCAAAAGTGGAAATCTAATTTTGAAGCAATAGACATATCTACTTCAATTCAGCCTTAAGATTTTTGATTTTTATTTTAGTTAGATGCTTGCATTCATATCCATCTATTTATATTCTTCCTTCTCCTTCCTTATTCTCTGCATTGCTCTTGGTGTCTCCTTTTCTATTTATTCACTCTTCTTTGTGCATCAACAAGTAGATGGTGACACTGAAGGAAAGCAGACTCAGAAATCAGAAAGTCATATAGAATTTTTGATTCCTTTCTTCTGTCTCCCTTGCTTTTCTGCCATTTCTCCTCTCAGACTTTCTGTTTTCTTTTCCTTTTCCCCTCTACACTTCTCCATCTCTGCTCCCATCATTCATTGTCCCCATGGCTTCTATAGCAAGGAACCTTGTCAAGAATTTTTTTGGATATTTTTCTTTTATGGTTGTAATGATAATAAAATTAGATAAGAATGCACTTTAGAGATATATCACTATGTAAGTGAAGAAAACATGCTTGCATCATGGTTTTGTTGTTTTGATTAGTTACTCAATGATATAGAAAATAGGTAAAATTTCTTTACTTTTCCAGATTTTCTATATAAAAATTAATTTAAAGTAAAAATTGTGAAATAGGGGCCAGAGCAATAGCACAGTAGTAGGGCGTTTGCCTTGCACTCAGCTGACCCAAGACAGACCGAGGTTCAATTCCTGGCGTTCCATATGGTCCCCCAAGCCAGGAGCGATTTCTGAGCACATAGCCATGAGTAACCTCTGAGCATCACTGACTGTGCCCCCCCCAAAACAAAAAAATTGTGAAATAGTCTTCAGACTATAAAAGAATCCTACCTAAAAACTCAATGCTAATTTTAAACTTCAATATGTTCTGAGGCTATCAAGATTATTATAAAGAATTACTCCAATCATTTGTGTCATTTTAAAAAGGATAATAATTTCAGGGAGCACAGTTAATACTATGCGTTAGATTTTTTTGTATCATATGAAGTTTCAACTTTGTAGTGTGATAAAAGACATTTTTCAAATGTTGTGAATGGTACTATTGCTTGGACTTGTAAATGGGTAAATATGTCTTCTTTGTCCTTCAAAGAACACAGAAAATACACATGCCATTATATCACCAACTCACATTTTTCTTGCTTGTAAATACTGAGACAAGGAGAGTTAATACGGTTAAGCAAAATGGAATGTAATTGGGTACTAGATATTCATAAATGATGGCTTCTTTTTAAAAAAATAATGCTGATGAGGTTATGGAGAGAGCAGAACAAAATGACATCAGGTGTTCTTAATGATTTGTGCTAGGAAAATGTGCAAACTATTTATTCTGCATAATGTGATATGCAGATGTGATATGCAGTAATACATCTAAACAGCCTCAGCATTCCAGTTGGCAATCGACACATTGAAGATCTGAATCTATTAGTTCTAAGCTAATGTTCTGTTGGCCACATCCAGATGTCCATTAAACTGATTTACATGTAAACAAATTGTGGTTTTCCTGTAAGACAGGGGAAGAGTTAAAGTATATTAATTATATATCAACATACACTAAAATTTGAATTAATTGTGCATTTATATTCATATGCTTGTTAGTTATACAGGATCAACTACAACAAGACATAAGAGGAGGAATTTAAAGCCTAACTCTCCATTTGTTCTCAAGGACAGTGGGAATAAGAAATAGAATTATTTTCTCTCTACTCAGCATTCTGCATAGCAAGGTAGTTTCTGATTTCAGAGTTATGACTTTGACCTGTAGTTAACAGGTTCTTTAACAAGCTTTGGAATATCATTTTGATGGAATATATTTTAAAATATGTGAAACAGTTCTATATTCAGTACTATTTAAATTATTTCTGAGAATGCCAGTTTTCACTCAGCAGGCTGGTTACATTTTTAGTTTTATTATGACAGATGTAACTTGAGAATCACTGAAACTAAAATCACCATTAAAAAAAAAAAGCCGGGGCCGGCGAGGTGGCGCTAGAGGCAAGGTGTCTGCCTTGCAAGCGCTAGCCAAGGATCAAGACCGCGGTTCGATTCCCCGGTGTCCCATATGGTCCCCCCAAGCCAGGGGCAATTTCTGAGCGCTTAGCCAGGAATAACCCCTGAGCATCAAACGGGTGTGGCCCCCCCAAAAAAAAATCAAAAAAAAAAAAGCCCAAACCAGAATCCTAGAGGTTTTTGTTATTCCAGACCAGGTGCATTTATAAATAATCTTTGGGGAGCCTGGGAGATAGTACATGGATAGAGCACATGTGGATAACTTAGACTCCAGCATCATGCACTCCACACACACTCCATCCCACAATTTCCTAGGTAGAATGGAACTTTGAGGCCTTTGGCATATCACAGATGTAGCACTGGTGGCCTCTGAGCTTCACTGGGGTGACCCTAGTGGTCCCTGATATCACAGGTTCAGGCAGTCCACATTATTGCTTTGAATTATTTACCATACTGAGAATCTCCAAGTAACCTATTCAATCATTTCTTCCAACCAAACAAAAATAAAAAGATAGTTTTGGTGGACAGTTATTAAGAAACTATATGCGTTTATATGTCTGCAATGCATAATAAATATTGCATATAATATATCTAATCAATATAATAAATTTGACATTTCTCATAATTTTTCTAATATGTAGTGTTTTTCTAACTTCTGGAACATTCTTTTCTATATTTGAGTGTTAGTAGCAATTTCTTAGAAAATGCCTTAGACTCCTTAAAAGAAATGGCCGAATATTTTGTGATTCCCTCACCTCTTTAACAAGTTATTTTAATAACTTTTATTATACTTACATTGTTTTATTTTTACTCATTGCTATATGACTAGATATGGGCCATTTTAAAATTAAGGTATTGTAATATGACTTAAGCAATTGGGGGGGTAGACTCAGAGGCATTTAGGAATTACTCCAGGCTTTAAACTTAGAAATTAATTCTGGCAGGTTCTGGGGATGCCAGGGACCAAATCTGGCATGGCTGCAGGCAAGGCAAACACAGTACCAATTGTGCAATTGCTCTGGTCCCTTAAGGAAATTTTTCATGCCCAGTGTTTAGATTATTTTTGAAATATAAATTATATGGGCACCAATTGCCATTCTGGATGATAAGGTCATTCTAAACAAATTCCCATAATTTATAACTATTCATTAACCCCAACAAAATATTCAGTGAACTCTGGTGCATCAATTTATGCATGTAAGGTTCATTACAAGAGGATTGTTTTTTTATTGTCAGGGTGATATTCCAAGTAGAAAACCTCCACTACTATTTGGACTCTAATAATAGTGAGTTCAACCATTACGTTACCAATCTCACTGGAGTTTTATATCTTTATTCCATTCAGCAAGGGTGGCAAATAGTTTCAAGCTATTTTAGTAATAAGCATAACGTGAACAGCTTTAATTTCACCAATAGATTCACAGTTAGCATCCATTATGCTAATTAAAAAGTTATAGTATCGATAACAATATTCATTATTTTAGTCACAAGCTAATTAAATCAGTCATTAATTAACATGTAGATACAGAGACTTGTGACCTCCTGGGTGAATCTTTTAAATAAAATGCCTTTCTCTCTTATTCAATCTTCTCTCAACAGTTATATGACTACCCAGTCTTGAAATCACTTAATCATTTAACTTGGTCCAACCCAAAAAAACAGGATTAAAAATCTCCTTTTCCAAGTTTTTCAAAACTGTAGCAGGAAAAAAAAGACCCACAAAATCATAAGAAAGATAAGAAAAAGTGTAGTAACAAAGTTTTGACATTTTTACCCTAATAATTGGTGGCATTTCCCTTTAATGAAGCAGAGTTTGTGTTGATATTCCCAGGATGTCTGTGCTGAGAGTATTGTAAACTGTATTTTTATTGCGCTAATACCCCATTTTTTTGAAAGAGAGCTTTTAGTAGAAACAGCAGAAAATGTACTCTTGTATTGAGATTTTTATCAAGATTTCAGACTTAGCTATTTTTTCTTCCACACTAGGGTACACAGAGACACTTTCACACTGAAAAGTGGCTTGCATTTCCAGAGCTCTCATGGAAGAAGAATAATACCATGTTCTCACAAATACCAAGATTGAGCAATCCTGGTTACATAGAACACCTGGGGCCTCATCTTTCAATTGAAAATTAACTATTGATACTTCCACTTAGGTGGGGTGGGGAGGAGGGATATTTGGGACATTGGTGATAGGAATGTTGCACTGGTGAAGGGGGTGTTCTTTACCTGACTGAAACCCAACTACAATCATGTTTGTACTCAAGGTGTTTAAATAAAGATATTAATTAAAAATATCTCTAAAAAAGAAAACAAACTATTTTTGGGTTATGCCAGTTACCTTTTCCTTCAAATGTGAATTTTCAGTGTGGGGTTTGCTTAGTTCTTAAATGAAAGATGGGACTTATTCAAAACTGTGTGATAACGCTTTTTGTCCTTCTCAAAGAGATCATTGTTTCCTCTTCTCGCTGGCTTCACATCACATGATTACTTGGGGATCCTCTTTTTATTTCTCCTGAGACCAAGTCTTGAATACAGATATCAGAATCCAGTAGATACTTTATTCAAGCCATACCAGCAAACCCTTCCTGTAATTCTACTTTAAAAAAAAAGATTTATAAATCAAATATGAAAGAACATTTGCTCTTTTGTATCTAAACTTTTAAATATCAAAAAATCATGAAGGACAATTTATTTTAGAAGTTGAGCAATAGGGCAGTGGGGAAGCACTTAAGGCTGGGTTTGATCTCAGCGCCATATCTGTGTCTTAAGCATCTCAAAGAGGAATCCTACTTGAGCACAAAGATAGGAATAATCCCTAGGCACAACTGGTTGTGCCTATAAAAACCATTTAGCTTAGACCTGTTGATTTTTAAATGAATGACTAAATTAAGTAATAAATCCAAAACCTTAAAGTTAAGGAGAAATTTCAAATAGCTAACAAATTTTGGGACTAATCTCAGGACATTTTTGTTCTAATTTAGAGATAAGTACTGTGCTATCTCAGTTAATTGAAGAAGAAAATGAGACACATAAGATTAAGTGTCTGACCCCAGCCCCACAGCAAAGAGCTAACACATCTCAGTAGAATGGTTTTCTGGATGCTTTCAATACTTAGCTTGCCCTCATCTGACACCATCATTTTTTTATATCTTCTTGGGACATTAAGATATATGCAAGGAATTTCTTTATGTAGCTGTGTTAATCGGTGAGAGAGCTGAAGAGAATGTAATTATTTATACTGATATTTTTAATCCTTGTGACTTCATACTATAGACTGAAAAGGGAGTTTATGGAATATTGTATACACAATTAACACTTGGTCTGTGATTAGAAAGGTTAGAAGAAAAAGAAAAAGAGCATTTTATTCTTCAAAAGTATTTGATTCTGTAGTTTCTTATTCTATGTTTCTAACATCAAATCCTGTCAGATAAAAAAAAGTAAAATTATATTAGGAAATTACTACTAAAATAACAAAACCCTACCCATATTAGATGTACAGATTTTTAAATGCCTTCAGTGTGATGTTAACATAAATTAATAAAACCTAACTAACTTTCCATATAACAAGCATGTAGCATGTCTGCAACACCCAAGGCATCGTACTGTAAAAACTCTTTAGTGGTAATTACTATTTATGAGACAAAGCATAGATATTTAAATATTCATACTATATTTACATTTTAAATTAATTTTTAAAAGAGACAGGGAAGGGGGGCTGGAGAAATAGTACAGTCGGTAGGGTTCTTTCCTTCTGTATGGTGGCCTGTGTTTGATATCTGGCCCTATGTTTGATCCACCACTTTCTTCAGGAGTTATTCCTAGCATAGAGACAAGAATAATCCCTGAGACCAGCTAGGGGTGGCCCCAAAGTGGAAGAGTGTGTGTGTGTGTGTGTGTGTGTGTGTGTGTGTGTGTGTGTGTGTGTGTGTAACAGAGAGAGACTTAAGGATACTCTTAAAATAATAAATCCTTTTCAAAGCCTATGATGTCCTTTGTTGAAAAATAGCAATGATTTGTTCTTGAGTTTTATGACACATAGCTCTTGGTTTTCATCTATTTTTAAATATATCCTATCACTTAGGCAGTGCCAGTTCAACCTCTTTGAATACTTTTTTGTTGTTGTTGCTTCTAGTCAAGTGATCTCTTTCCTTTAAATTACTCAACTAACCTTCCACCTTATATACTTTTCATAAAAGAGAAGACTACTGCAGGTACAGACTGAACATTGAAGAGGAAGTAAAACCAAGTAAAAGGGACTCTAGCATTAATGTTCTATTTTATTGAAACAAATAAATGTGGAGCTACTAAGAAATTGTAATTTTTCATGATGATCTAAATTTAAGTAGATGAATAGAGCAGTGACCTACTAACCTGAGTGTGTTAACTTTTCCTCCTTTCTTTGCTTCTCACTATTTTTTGAAAACTCAAGAACGACAAAAACGTCTGACCTCTGGATTATTTTAATTTCTGCTTTGGAAGGACCTGTACTTCACCTGTGGTAGGAGATAGACATGTGACCACCCTTTCTAAGTACAAAATCAGTCTTATTTTATATTAGATAACATATCTTTTCTGATCATTGACTTCTTATCTTTTGTAGCCACCTGGAACTACCTAGATGATTTCCCAACATGTAAATTCATTCTTCAATTCTCTGGTTCTTTCTTGAACTTTAGAGGTATCATTGTGGATTTGAGTCCATTGTACTGTCATGGGCTCTTCTGACTTAGCTTCCTCCCTGCCATGTAATTTAATGGTGTCACCAGCCAATTATGGTGTATTTTATACTTTGGGGAAGAAAGCAGGAAGGGCATCAGTGTAAACTCAAGTTTACATCGTGTAAACTCAGGTTATGGCCACTTACCTTGTCTATAAAAGTAGTAGATCATTTTTTTTTCAAGTAGACAAATATTGTAATAACACACTGTTCTCTTCCTTTAACTCCTGAAAATTACTATGTCTTTTTGACATTTTTCACTCCATCTGAAGTTCCTCTGGGCCTAAATCCTTAAGGTAGATCTCTGAAACACATCATATAATTGGATGTTCTTCTTGGAATCAATTAATAAAATTCTTACAATTGTGTTCATCCACACAATCATATAATTGGATGCTCTTTCTTAGAATCATTTATTAAGATTCTTACAATTGTGTTCATCTACATAATTATATTACATTATCATGCTTAAATACATATATTTTGGCATTCAAAGATTATACATAAGTCAGAAAATATATATATTTTAATTTTGTATATATTTTGTATATATAATTAATTTGTATATATTTTAATTTTGCTCACCATACTGCCTAATATAAGGCATTTCAAACAGCAGATATGTTTTTTAAGAGAATATAGAATTAGTGAAGCTGAAATTAAGATGAATTTGAGTGTTTTCGTTGAAGACTATTATTGATCTCTTAGACATTTGAATAAATGCTGTATTTCATGATAAAATTATTGGATGCTTCCAAACACTCTTAAAATATTTAATAATAAATTCCAAATTGTGTTTCCAAAAACAAACTCTTTGATTTATTTTATTAGTATTAGTTTTTTATTTGATGGCTACACCTGCCTGGCTTTAGGTAGTTGGGTCAGGGCCTACTACGTCTAACTCTCTGCTAAGGGATTACTCCTCGTGGGATTTGGGGGGACCATAGGTAGTGGAAAACTAGATTGATACCTGTACAATTAATGCCTTACCCACTGTAGTATCTTTCTGGCTCCCAAACCCCAACTCTTTAAAAACATTTTAATGTAATTTCTGTTTTCTCTGATATCAAATATATTTTGTGAAAACCAATTTCATTTTTAATATAATGGCTTTATCTAAAATTAACTCTACTTCAACTAGAAATTAGCTCAAAAACATATCATTTCATTATAAAATATTTTAATATTGCAAGATAAACAATCTGATATTAAGAAGCTTGTGCTACATGTGGTTTGGATCCTGATTGAAACCTGGCACTCAGGTCCTAGAACATCTCCAGTTGTTACCATTTCACTTAGAGACAGGAATTGCCCCAAGTACCACCAGCCCCACAACAAATTAAAGATAAATTACAATAAATTTAAATCATTAACAACATCATATGGGGGGTACCACAATTGATAGGGTTCAGGAACTATCTGGTTCAGTGTTCGGGTATCACTCCAGAGGTGCCTGGGGACATATGAAGTATCAGAAATTAAACTACATGCAAGGCAAGTGCCTCAAGCTCCATGCTGTCTCTCTGACATAACATTAATATATTTTATTTCTGTAAACCCTTTATCATGTATCTGTGGTGTCTTCAGTTATATAGAGTAACTACTTGTATAACTTTATCTTGTCACTGCTTGAGCAAATGTGGCATTTGCTCCTTTTTATAAAGTGTAATATTTTCTAATTATTTCTCAATAAGTTTATTTCTTCATTTTTTTCCACAAATATATTGGATGATTTTAAAAATGAGCAAGTTTTTGTTTTTTGTTTTTGTTTTTTGGGGAGGGTTATATAAAATGCTGTTCAAAATTAACTCTATTTCAAATAGAAATTAGCTTAATAACATATAATTTTATTATAATTTTTAATATTGTAAGATAAATAATCTGTTATTAAGAAGCTTAATAATATCCACAGGCACTTTGTTACTCCTGGTTCTGTGTTCAGAAATTGCTTGGGGAACCATATTAGATACCTGGATTGAAACTGGATCTACCATTTACAAGGGTAATGCCCTACCTGCTGTTCTATCATTCCAGTCCCAGATTGAGCAGTTTTTCTTCAATTTTGTGAATCAAACCACCAATACATTTTACATTTGAAATGTGTGTATATTGTAAATAGATGGTAAATGCAGACATCTTTTTGTGTAATGTTGTTCTTCTGTGCCATTCAGATAACTGACAATGTTTCTAAATGAGATGAGTCATGATTTCATTGCTACTCATATCTGACTCATACTCCCATGCAATTTCATTAGTAATTATGGATTAATTCTCGAAACATTTAATTCAATACATGGAACTCTAATTTTGAGAAAAGTTTCTGTCTTCATAGAGTGAGAAAAATGTGTTACTTCAGAGAATGATATTGATGAATAAAAAAGATTCATTCTGAGTGGGCAGACAAATTGCTTACAACTTCAATTAGCTTCAAGGGAACAGGGCAAATGAAATTAGGAACTTACTGTCACATGGATACTTAAACACATTATACAAATTTCAGAGAAACTCAGAATTTTACCTATCTGATTTCCAAATGTCAAAGAAGTGCAAATTAGCTCTTCACCTTCTCAAAGGGGTGCAAAGGAAATAGGCTGCTAGCTATCACATTAAAGCACAATGATCTGGTATTCATCCTTCATTTATTCACTAAAAAAATTAAGGAGACCTTTCTAAACAAATCTTTGTGTATAACTGCTTTTGCATATTCAAAGATGAAAAATATAATTATGGTCCTTTAGGACATCATAATTTTATACCAGTGAAGAGTTTTAAAATGCTCAACCCTAAAAATGTATGTGTAAATGACAAAGGATGATGAGAAAGGAGAGACAATGAAAGAGAATCTAGTGGTGCTAACTAGTTTCTAACTAGTGTTGCTTCTAGTTAGAACTGTGATGGGAGCAATTGTTGAGCACAGAAAAAGCACACAGTAGTGTATATAATAAAATGCCCTAAAATTGTGGAATTCTAGTGGACTGGGAAGATATTCAACTCTAGAAACAATTAGGTTCAGAACATAGAACTGTTCAGTAAAAAAACACATTGCAATAGTACTCCAAGATTTAAATCAAAGGTCTTTAACCAGCTTAAAGAAGAATAAAGTATACCTCTTTCTCTCAATTTATTTAATTTTTTTAAAATTTAAACACCACGGATGTGACACCCCCAACATAAAGTTATTCATGATTTGGTTTTAAGTATACAATATTTCAACACTGATATTTTCACTTTAGTCCATTTCTCTCCATCAATCCCTCAACTTACTTTGTCTCCTATCCAACAATCTGCTTATGAGAGCACTTTAAAAAAAATAACTTTGCACTGTGGTTTACAGTACTGCTGTTGATGGTTTACAGTACTGCTGTTGATGGTTTACAGTACTGCTGTTATGGTTTACAGTACTGCTGTTGATAAAGTTTCATATATAACACTTCATTATCTTTCAGCATCTTCTGCTGATGATTGAATGCTTCCTTCTACCATAGCCACTTTTCTCTCGGTCTTATCACCAAAGTCCCTTGAGTGGTGTTTCCTATTGAATCCAGATCTCATGTGCTTTGTTCTAATTTTCTTTGGGCACTTATTATTTCACAATGTGGCTTCATATGCTGGATAGCTGAGAGATCATTCTTTGATAGTCTCTCTCTCTCTTTCTGATTAACTTCACTCAGTATGATAATTTACATGGTCCCCTATAAAGCAGCAAATTAAATGTCTTTATATTTTCTTATGACTGAGTGATATACCACTGTTTATGCATACCAGAGATTCTTTATCCAGTCATCTCTTCTTGGACTCTTAGGTTATTTCCAGATTTTGACTATTGTGGTTATATATGTATGTATATATATTTGTTTTTGGGCCATGAGGGTATGTTCAAAGAAGATCAAATGGAAACTCAATTCATAGATTTTTTTAGTACTGCCCATTATTGTTTTCTAGAATGGCTGGACTACTCAACATTTCCATCAGTAGTGAGTGAGAATACCTTTATCCCCACATCCATGCCAGTACTGGTTGTTTCTGATTTTTTTTTTATATTTGAGAGTCTCTCTGGTGTGAGAGAGTATCTTCTTGTTTTTATTTGCATCTCCCTGATAATTATTGTTACAAAGTATTTTTCAAGTGTATTTTATATATTTTTATTCCTTCTTTGAAGAAATTTCTGCCCATATATTTTCCTGATATTTTTTATGGAGTTTGATTTCTTTCTTGTCAATTTCTACCAGTGTCTTATATATCTATGAAATTTACTCTTTATCTAATGGTCCCAGAAAAAGTTCTACTCAGTTGTAGTTGTCATAGTTAGTCTTCTCTATTTAGAGATCATAGTTTTTGCACAGATACTAAGTCAAAGACAGAGTCACATAGCGTCTTCTGATTTCATTTAAAAAATTAGTTGATGAGGCAGAGAAACTTGCCCTTAGAGCAAGTTGTTACCGATCTCATGTCATCAAGGTGTCATATGAACCTACCTTGGAGCAAGTTGGTGCTATGGTGACATTAGGGACTACCCAGGGGTGGGGGTTCATTGCTGGTGCAGAAAACCATGCTGGGTTCAAGGTTGAGCGGTCGATATTGGATCAATTGAGGTTTAAGTCAAGTCCCCATGACAGATGCCCAGAGTGAAAGTCATCCCTGTACTATAAAATTTATGGGTTCTTATCTCTATTAGATAAGAACTTCTTTCCATATATAAGATTTCTCCTTTTTAGCATGCCTATGCAAAAAATGAACAATGTCATACTGATGCACATGGGCATAAAAGCAGCAAGCTAAACAATCTCTATAACCTGGTTCTAAACTGAACTCAGATCTCAAGCAAGACTATTAGAATTTCATACTAAGCAGATCCATACAAATAGTTGGGAAAGCTACCTCTACAGATGGAAATAAACCCTAAGAATGATAACTATTATGGAATTGCATCTACAAAAACATACAATGAAAATATAGATATCCCCTTTGTCATTTGAGATAGTCTGGGGTGAGATAAAATTCAGAGCACAGTTTCACAACTCTGAAGACCTTCAGTTTTGTGGAGTCTGGATTCGCAGAAGTCAGGGATCAGTTAGTGTCCTCAAACTGAGGGTCTCTTTGGAGCCAAATCCAGTAACAAGCAACAGTTCACAATGAGGGGAGGTGGGAGTAAAAGGGCTAAATAGAAATTTCCAGCAAAAGAGTAGGCTACAACTTCTTCCTGGGCTAAGGCATGATGGGCTTGAGGGTTTCCTTTTGCTTTGGGAGCCAGCTGGCAGCTTTCTGGGGCAGGGAAAAGGTTCCAGTTCCTGAGGGATTAAGAACTGAGGACACAAAAGGGTTAAATATGGAGAAATAACAGATCAGGATTCAGGGGTAAGAGGATAGAAGAAGAGTTGTAAGGTAGTAGGTGGAGGAGGAGTAGGAAGGATTATATATAACAGGAACTATATATATATAATATAGGCAAGGATTCTGTGCAATGCAGACTAGACAGACATAGGAGTTCCCACACACACACAAACACACATATAAATTAAAAATATTGCAAATTTATACTAAATGAATGGGGCCTGTAACAAAAATATATGGTGTGCAAGTTGTCTATTTCTGTGTCTCTTTGGATATAATCATTAGATCATAACAGCAGCTTCAATGAAAAGGATATATTTTCTCTATACATTGCCATAATGAGCACTGTAATTAGAGTTTAATATGATAGAGCACTGAAATATAAAATTAGGCTATCTAGCCTATGTCTCCAAGAACCACTGTGGATAAAAAAGTTATTTTTAATATAATAATAAGCACTCTACTGGGAGTCCCTGGCTTCCATATGACTTATACATCTGTTTCTGTGGATAAAAACCTTAGAACATTATTATAGATCTCTATAATGAGCAGTTGATTTAATACCTGTTCAATATAAATAACTGTTTCCCTTGCTGCAGGTTTCCTTGCGGTATAAAAGAGAATGAAGGATTTTGCATTTCTCCTATTCCATTTAATTTGTTTTCTTCTTCTTTCCATACTCTGGTGCCTTTGGTATACCATGTAGACCATTTTCTTCATGTAGTTATTCTAGATAACACATATGAGTGTATTCTGTATTTATCCTTATTCTGGCTTAGTTCATTAATCATAATATCTTCTAGTTTCAATCATGTTGCTGCAACTTGCATGATTGTATCATATCGTACCACTGTGTAGTATTCCACTGTGTATATACACACCACATCTTCATGATCTACTTATCTGTTGTTGAACATCTAGGTTGATTCCAAGTCTTAGCTATTGTACTGAGTGCTGCAATGAATAGTAAAGTGCATACATACTTTTCAAAGAAATTTTTCCTGTCCTGGGGATAGATACCCCAAAGAGGTATTTCTCAGTCATATGGCAGCTCAATTTTGAGTTTACTGAGAACCCTCCATACTGTTTTCCCTAGGATTGGATCAGGCAACATTCCCACCAGCAGTAGGTGAGAATTTCTTTCTTTCCACATCCCCACATTTCTTGCAGACAGCATGTTGGGTTCAATTTTCTAATCCATCTTGCCACATTTTGTCTCTTAGTTGGTGCATTTAGCCTGTTTACATTGAAAAAATTATTTACATAGAGTCTTGTACTATCTTTTTATAGAAATTTTACATGTCTGTGAGATTTATTTTGTCTTAAAGTGACCCCTTAAGTTTTCTTATAAAGATACTATTGCTTTTTGAGGGGGCCACACCTGGCAGTGCTCAGGGGTTACTCCTGGCTCTGTGCTCAAAAACTTCTCCTAGCAGGCTGAGGGTATCAAATTCTGATGCCGGGAATCAAACCACAGTTTGTCGTGGATTGGTCGCATGCAAGTCAAATACCCTACCTCGGCACTATCTCTCTGGCCCCTCTTGTAAAGATATTTGTGAGTCTATAAAGCTCATGAACTATTGTTCAATCTGTAAAAATATACATCATTCAAATCTAAATTAAAATATGGCTATGTAAAATAATTTTGTTTAGTCATTTTCTGCTCTCCTATTTTTTGTGTTTTATTGGTGGTCTATGCTATCTCTTTGAGTTTCCTTTTTATTAATAATAATTTTTAATTTATTTTTTATTTAACCAACTTTATTACATACATGATTGTGTTTGGGTTTCAGTCATGTAAAGAACACCACTTATCACCAGTGCAACATTCCCATCACCAATGTCCCAAATCTCCCTCCTCCCCACCCAATCTCCGCCTGTACTCTAGATAGGCTTTCTATTTCCCTTGTACATTCTCATTATTAGGATAGTTCAAAATGTAGTTATTTCTCTAACTAAACTCATCACTCTTTGTGGTGAGCTTCCTGAGATGAGCTGTAACTTCCAGCTCTTTTCTCTTTTGTGTCTGAAAATCATTATTGCAAGAATGTCTTTCATTTTTCTTAAAAACAATAGAGTGAGACCATTCTACATCTTTCTCTCTCTCTGACTTATTTCACTCAGCATAATAGATTCCATGTACATCCATGTATAGGAAAATTTCATGACTTCATCTCTCCTGACAGCTGCATAATATTCCATTGTGTATATGTACCACAGTTTCTTTAGCCATTCTTCTGTTGAAGGGTATCTTGGCTGTTTCCAGAGTCTTGCTATGGTAAATAGTGCTGCAATGAATATAGGTGTAAGGAAGGAGTTGTATCTTTTCAATTTGACTTCTATTGCTCCCCTCTCTGCCAGGATGATCTCTAGTGGAGTTATTTTGAGGAGGGAAACTATCTGGTGTCCCTGACACCAGTGACCACTTAGGGAAAATATAAAAGTGATTTTTTGCCTTTTGGTTATACCTGGAATCTGCAGATTCCTTTATGGCTGCTCCATGTTTGATGGCTCTCACTAGTCCTCTTCGAGCTGGGTTTAAAGGATAGATAGACATAATAAGGGGCCCATTCTGATTCTTTGAGTCAAATAAGATTCAAATGTGATAGACAGCAATGGTGTCCTCAAGCTTGCAGTTGCATGATAGGATATTCTGAATGGAGAGGTGTAGGACACCCACCTCTTCTCACCAAGGTACTCCACCAGAAACATGGGCCAATAATTCTTAAACTATTGATATTGGGAGAACAATCCTAAACCATAAACCTTTTCCCAAGTCTCCATGGAAAGGCGAAATGTGTGATGTGCAGGCTCCTAGAGCTGTAGGTACTGAATAATTCACTCTGCTGCTCAGCTGTATGCTCAATAAAAGCAGCACGGTTCTGCATTATGGCTGTTCAGCATGTTCAGTGTTGCCAATATTAGCCTCAAATTCTTTTTTTAAATAACTTTATTTAAACACCTTGATTATAAATATGATTATAGTTGGGTTTCAGTCATGTAAAGAACACCCTCTTCACCATTGCAATATTCCCATAGCCTCAAATTCTTGACCAGTATCATGAGTTGTCTAAATTAACCTCTTTAACATTTATTTTATTAATAATAAACCAACAATATTTATGAATAATAATCAACAATAAAACAATTAATAAATTAATAATACAATATTCTCAATAAATTATTTTGATTTAGTGAATAAAGGGAAAACATTAAAAAGCTAATTCAGAATTTTAAATATTTAGGCAATGTTTATCACATAGGTCTTGCTATGAAATCTGTTGCAGAGTATTTATGTTTTTTGACTTTAAAATAAAAATATTACAGTGCAATAAACTTTCAATAAAAGGTGATGATGAGGTCAACTTATATGTGAGACATGCACCATGGTTTTGAATCATTATTTGCAATATAATCAATGCTAAATCATACTTGTAAAATTATAAAGTTTCTGCTGATATGCACGATTAAAATTTAACTTGGCAATGTTAGGATTAGATAATCTTGATTACATTTTCTAAATTATCGAGTAGTTTGATTTACTCTGTAGGAACTGTCTTTAATGTCATTCAAAATGAGAAACGAAGGTGAAATATATGCACACATATTTATTTCTCTGGATATTTAATGCTATATTGAAGATCTTCCAGAAAACAAAGATCAAAATTAATGTGAAATAAAACAGTACTATTTGGGGTAGGTAAAAGTCTCATTTTCCAGTTTGAGGTATTACGATTAAATGTACTAGGTTTACTTGTAAGATGTGCTATCCTTCTAAATTTAGTCCTCTAATTAAGATTTCCATTCAAAGGAAATGACTTTAAAGAGCCCATAAGACAGGCTTTTACACAAACAAGCTTTGATTGGATTAATTGTATTTGCATAAATTTTATGATGTGAAACTGCTAGTGTCTTGGTTTCATTCACTTAGAAGGAAAACTTAAAGGTATTCAAAAGAAGGAACACATTAAGGTGACAATGAAAGCATGTGAAAGCTTTGGGTTAATGGCATGGTGAGCACAAATCACCTGGAAATAAAGCAAACAAAGCACAGGCAATTTAAAAAACTGGTCAAACCTGGAAAAACAGTGGGTAGCGGGGGGCGGGGGGGGGGAGAGAGAGAGAGAGAGAGAGAGAGAGAGAGAGAGAGAGAGAGAGAGAGAGAGAGAGAGAGAGAGAGAGAGAGAGAGAGAGAGAGAGAGAGAGAGAGAGAGAGAGAGAGAGAGAGAGAGAGAGAGAGAGAGAGAGAGAGAGAGAGAGAGAGAGAGAGAGAGAGAGAGAGAGAGAGAGAGAGAGAGAGAGAGAGGAATTTCTGACAAATTATTTGATTTTAAATTTTAAATTATTTGGGGCCGGGTAAATGGCGCTGGAGGTAAGGTGTCTGCCTTGCAAGCGCTAGCCAAGGAAGGACCGCGGTTCGATCCCCCGGCGTCCCATATGGTCCCCCCAAGCCAGGGGCGATTTCTGAGCACGTAGCCAGGAGTAACCCCTGAGCGTCAAACGGGTGTGGCCCAAAAACCAAAAAAAAAAAAAATTTAAATTATTTGATTTTTAGTTATTTTGTTGATTTCAATAAAAAAGTAGAAACTAGACCCGTTGATGTGGTCATGATGATAGAGCATTGGATACTGTTGGTTTACTTTGGAGCAAGAACGTCAAGTCAAGTCCTGGATGTCTGTATGGATTGTTGCCAGGTAGGCTTCTGGCAAATGATTTTAATAGGTCACTTGATTATCAGTGCAGAGCCAGGGTCATAGCTGAGACCAGAGGACAAGAGCAGAATGAGGATGTTGAAGGGAAGAAATCACACCTGAAAGAAGACAAAGCAAATTGGTCAGATTCAGAAAGCTCATAGAGCAGGACAGTAACATGAGTTCCCATGTACAGTACATGGTTCTGAGACTTTGTAACCTCCATTAGAAACACCTAAAGCAGGAAAACTTCCTAGGATGCTGAAAAGAGGGACTCACATTGATTCTGTTCAGAGTCTCAATGACTAATGTGAGGTAATACAATTAACGAAGCCTTAATGAGTTTTCAAATTCCTGACCTTACAGCTGCATATGCAGAAGCAATCTCCAGAACATTTATTCTGATATTCATGCATTGTGTCAACAATTGCAGCAACGTAATACTCACAAGTATGAAGAGCACTGTCACAGACTGGCTCACAATATGTGACAATATGTCACATATATCACAACATGTGACAGACATGAGTGGATGTTATCAGAGTTGAGAAAATGAAGCTCAACCAAAAAATGGACTTTCCCATGGACTCTACACCAAATAGACTTAGATCCTGTCCATGGTGTTATAGATGTTTTTAATTTTTTTTTGCTGTGATTAAACCTTTATTTTAAAATGTTTGCAACTGATGTTAGATAAATGGAAGAGGTCTCATATCAGTCCAGTCACTGATCCAGTTGTAGGCAGAAATAATCTCAACATCTTAAAAACACATCCCTTTTTCTAAGTATGGTTGAGACTTCTGAGAAACTTCATCACTACGGATCTATTAATGTCAAGTGAATGATGTGGAAACCCAGTCAAAAAATAATCAATTTGAACTCTGAGGACAGTAATTTTGCTTCTTAGTGAAAGGATAATTTCATGAAGAATAGGTGTGCTTGAGTGTGCAAAGGGAAACATGTATATATTGCAGTAGATTTATAACCAGGCATATTGTGCAGTATTTTACTGTTTTTTTTTCATGTCTTCTAAGTGAATTCTATTAATTCCAAATTTATTCCAATCGATATAGTATTCTATAAGAGTAGATAAGATAAAAATGTAAATCTGAGGGGTGGGTAGAATGTAAATCTGAGTTTGTGAATTCTCCTAGTACTCTAAAGAGGATGCTGATGGCTGGAGAGATAGCATGGAGGTAGGGCATTTGCCTTGCATGCAGAATGATGGTGGTTGAAATCCCGGCATCCCATGTGGTCCCCTAAGCATGCCAGGGGTGATTTCTGAACATAGAGCTAGTAGTAACCCCTGAGCACTGCTGGGTGTGACCCAAAACTCAAGAAAAATAAAAAATAAAATAAAATAAAAGAGGAGGCTGTCATGTGCTTATATATGTGATATGAATAAATTGTTAAATGCATGGAAGTATGGCAGAGATATAAAGTCTTGACATGTAGATTATGATGCATGTTTGTGTGTGCAGTTTGAGGTTAGAGTGAAATATTAACATCACACCATGGCTCTGGTGTCTGTCTGATACACAAGTGTCAGAGGCCATACTTTGCCATGGCAGATGTTTTTCTGCTTTTCAGATAGCAATAGGTTAAACAAACCAAACCTCTTCCCTCCCTTCTCTTTATCCTTTTTCTTTTCCTTTTTTAATCACCAAGGATTCATTGATTTTCTTCTGTATGTCAGTCTGGGTAAATATCTGATAATACCAGCATAAGTCATAGTTGATATGCAGTCATCACATATATGAGTAGAAATTAAAATTCATTTTTTGTGCAATATTGTGTTGTACTGGTGAAGGGGACTATTTTTATGACTGAAATCCAACTACAATCAGGTTTGTATACCAAGGTGCTTAACTAAAAATATTTATTTATTTTTTAAAAATAAATTTCATTTCTTTTCTTTTTGCTTTTGATACAAAAAAGACTTGAGTTGTTGAGAAATTTTTACAACTTTTCCTCTAAAATTCTTTTTTTTTTTTTTTTTGGTTTTTGGGCCACACCCTGTGCCGCTCAGGGGTTACTCCTGGCTATGTGCTCAGAAGTTGCTCCTGGCTTCTTGGGGGACCATATGGGACACCGGGGGATCGAACCGCGGTCCGTCCTAGGCTAGCGAAGGCAAGGCAGGCACCTTACCTCCAGCGCCACCGCCCGGCCCCTCCTCTAAAATTCTTACATGAACTACTTAAAAGAAATTTTAGAGAAAAAATTTGATCTACCTCATTTTTGTCTGTTTATTTTCATATAAAATTTTTATTTAAGCACCATAATTACAAGCATGATTGAAGTTGGGTTTCAGTCATAAACAGTGACAGTCACCAGTGCAACATTCCCACCACCAATGCTCCCCTACATCCTTCCTCTTGATGGAATTCTGTCTTGTAGTTGGACACTTGTGCACTTATATCTCAAGATCAGTTGTTATCTTTGGATATAGGTTTGTAAATGATAAATCTAAAAAAGTGTCCACTATAGTATATGCATATGTAATACAAAACATGAATATTCTGTGACGCTTCCACAAAGTAGACTCTAGTTCTGACTAAGAAGATAAACCATTTTCTCCAAATAAATGTCAGAGACTGGTAAACGACTTACTGGAAAATGACTAATTGAAAAACACACTAAAGTGAATCCTCTCATATAATTTCCAGATGAATATCTATATAAAAGAAGTTCACTAGCTAAATAAAGAGATAGAAAAAAAGTCTCATTTACTTGCAAAACTTTGAGTAAACTGTATTAAAATTATCTGTCTTTATAGAAGAGTTACTTTATAAGAATCTTAGATGATTGCCAAAAAATAAAATTATATTAGAAATTATACATACCTAAACATACAATTGCCTCCAGAAAAGAAAGAAGTTAGGAACCAAAAAAAAATCAAGATAGAATAGTAGAATAGGCTTGAGTAGTCAGAGAATGTTCCCCAGATATACAATCACTTAATTTTTGATAAAGGGGCACGAAATTCTAAATGGAGCAAGGAAAGCCTCTTCAACAAGTGGTGTTGGCACAACTGGTTAGCCACTTGCAAAATAGTGAACTCAGACCCCCAGCTAACACCATGTATGAAGGTCAAATCCAAATGAATTAAAGACCTTGATATCAGACCTGAAACCCTAAGATATATAGAACAGCACATAGGTAAAACACTTCATGACATTGAGACTGAAGGCATCTAAGGAAACAGCACTCTCCAAACAAGTGGAAGCACAGATAAACAGATGGGAATATATTAAGCTGAGAAGTTTCTGCACCTCAAAGGAAATAATGCCTGGGATATAAGAGCTACCCACTGAATGGGAGAAATTATTCACCCAATAACCACCAGAATTGAGGTTAATATCCAAAATATACAAGGCAATGACAGAACTTTACAAGGAAAAAAAAAACATCTAATCCCATCAAAAAATGGGGAGAAGAAATGGGCAGACACTTTGACAAAATACAAATGCCAAAAGCACATGAAAAATGCTCCACATCACTAATCAGGGAGATGCAAATCAAAACAACTATGAGGTATCATCTCACATCACAGAGAACAACTAAGAAGATCAATCCATGCTGGAGGGATTTGGAGAGAAAGGAAATTTTATTTACTGCTGGTGGGAATGCCGTCTAGTCCAGCCTTTATGGAAAACTGGGAAATGAGCTTACATATAATCCAGCTATACAACTTCTAGGGAAAAAACCTAGGAACACAGAAATACAATTCAAAAATCCCTTCCTCACACTAATATTCATTGCAGCACTATTCACAATAGCCAGAAACTGGAAACAACCAAGATGCCCTTCAACAGATGAAGGGCTAAAGAAACTGTGATACATATACACAATGGAATATTATGCAGCTGTCAGAAGTGATGAAGTCATGAAATTTTCAAATGCATGGATGTACATGGAATCTGTAATGCTGAGTGAAATAAGTCAGAAGGAGAGAGATAGACACAGAATAGTATCATTCATCTATGGGTTTTGAGAAGAATAAAAGACATTTTTTGTAATAATTCTCAGAGACAATAGAGATGAGGGCTGGTAGGTTCAGCTCACGATATGAAGCTCACCACAACGTGCAGTCAGAGAAATAACTACACTGACAGCTAACATATCAATGTGAATAAATGAGGAAAGTTGATAGCCTGTCTGAAATACAGGCAGGGGTGTTAGGGAGGTAGGAGATTTGGGGCATTCATGATGGGAATGTTCCACTGGGGTGAAGGGGCGTTCTTTATATGATTGAAACCCAACTACAATCATGCTTATAATCAAATTGTATAAAGATATTAAGAATATAAATAAAGAAACTATAAAAATTGTGAATATACTTATCCATTATCTATTTATTTTAGTTAGAATATATAGAATAATTGATGGCAGATTGATACAGGCTAAAAATTTACCATGTTTTAATTGGAACTAATTTAGGACCATGAAAATATCAGGACAGTTGATTAAAATATTCACCCAATACTCTGGAGATTCATTTTTATTTATTTAATCTTCCTGTAGTTGAATGCACCGTTATTTGCTAGAATTTATCAGGGAATTTCTTCTTTTGAATATACTATAATAAGCATGATGGATTGGGAGGTAAATCAGCAGAAGTAAAGCATTTATTTTGCATAAGGAAGCCTCTACGATCAATCTCTGGGAAGAGAAATAAAAGAAAGAGAAGAAAGGAAAAAAAGCAAAAAAAAAATAGAAGAAAGACACTTTTAATTGTATTACTTGTGTATCTACTTTAGAAAAATTAGTCAGATATGCATAGTAAATAATCACATAACTTCCTTTTGAGCTCCTCTTAAAAATTAATATCTATTAAGCCTCTTGAAATTATGATGGGTACTGTAATATATAATTAGATACAAGTCCCATGATAGTTAATAGAAATATTATGAACTTAGAGATAACTCAATAGTCAATGGGGTAAAGAGCATTTTTGGTATATAGATGCCCCAGAGTTTATCCTCAGTACCTCATTACTATCTGAGCACTAACAGAGCATCCTTAATTGTTCTTAATATTGTTGGTCCCAAGAAGCAATGTGCAGAGTAACTCTGGGAGTATACACCCATCCTCCTGAGGATGGTTGGGGAAAAAAATCTAATGTACTTAGTGATGCAAAATTTATTTCTAATTTTCTGGTAGTCAAATTAATACTCTCTTTTTTTTTTCCTTGGGAGCACACTGCTCAGGAGCTATTCCTGGTTTTGTGCTCAGATGTTTCTCCTTGTGGCATTTTAGGAACCATTTTGTTTTAAGGATAGAACTCAGGCCTTATGAATGTATGTGCCACAATTTGTTTGGCTCATCCACATTAATATGTTAAAAAGAACAGGAAACTAAGCTGGAGAGATAGCAAAGGGGTAGGGTGTTTGTCTTGAATGCAGATGGACGGATAGTGGTTCCAATCCTGGCATCCCATATAGTCCCCTGAGTCTGCCTGGAGCAATTTCTGAGCTTAGAGCCAGGAGTAACCCCTGAGCCCTGACGGGTGTGACCTGACCCCCCCCCCCCCGCAAAAAAAAAAAAAGAATAGAAGTTAAACAATACTTGTTACTTAAACCTACACAGAGTTTTACTCTGTGCTCAATACTTTTTCAACAAGTAGTACATTTAAGTGTACTAAAAGTTGTTTTACTTTCTTTTGCACATATTTGAATTTCAATATGTATTTTACATTTAAAATCATAACACAGACCAACTATCTCTTGAGGGTTCAGCTGATAAAAGTTTCAAGCTAAACATAGCTATAGCAACAGCTATATTAGACAAGTCAGATCTAAACATATTTTTCTTCTTGTTTTAAAGAAAACATTTTTCTGAATTTTTCTATAATATTGGTGATTACTGTTAAATTAATATAAAGTTTTTATTTGTACCTCAATATCACACCTTAAGTTTTTGATATTAAGGCAACAGTAGTTTTTAGTACAACTGTTTTAGGAAAATGTCATCATACTATACCCACCAGCAAAGTGCAGACATTTGTCTACCACATTCTACTGAACCCTTTCACCATTTCTCTCACTGCATGCATCTTTCTACATGCTTACTAGCCATATGTATGCCTTCCTTTTTAAAGTAACTGTTCCATTCTCCATGTTTTTAAATTTTTATTTTTGTTTTGTTTTTGAGCTGCACCCAATAGTGTTCCGTCTGGGCTTACTCATAGCTATGTGTGAGGGATTACGTCCTATAAATTTAAGTGAGATTGTTTGTTGTTATTGTTATGTTTTACAATTTTTATATAGTTTGGATAGAAATTAGCCTCTTGGTGGATATTTGTAAGATGATATCCTGTTACTAACCCCAAACAAATGTGTTCCCCTACTTTCTCCTTTCTAAACTTCTTTCTTTGATGTGTAAAAGAACACTGGATAATATTTTTGTCTCTCTTAACCTGCCCCCTTCTAGAATTGAAAATTGATTTAAATAAATAAAGGGAAGTTCTGGCTTAATTAGTGAGACAGAAAGCAAGAGGCAAAAGGTCATGGACACCATTTCCATCCTTTCTTGACAGGATTGATTATTATCTTTTTGCCACTAACCTGTGTTTCTTTTTCTTTTTCTTTTTTTTTTTTTTTTTTGGTTTTTGGGCCACACCCGGTAACGCTCAGGGGTTACTCCTGGCTATGTGCTCAGAAGTTGCTCCTGGCTTGGGGGACCATATGGGACACCGGGGGATCGAACTGCGGTCTGTCCAAGGCTAGCGCAGGCAAGGCAGGCACCTTACCTTTAGCGCCACCAACCGGCCCCTAACCTGTTTCTTCAGACCCACCTGCATGGGGTTTAGAAAAATGGTTCCTGAGGTGATCTCAGGACTCATGAATTTTATTTTACAGATATTAAGATGTGCAAATATTTTCTCATACACAATTGGTTGTCTGTTTTAACTGTAGTTTTTTTTTTATTTTGTTTTGTTTTGTTGTTGTTTTTTGCTTTGGTGAATCTTTAGATTATATTATCCACCTTATTTTGCTTTATAGTTTTATCAGTGCTGCTGAATCTCCTACAATAATATTGAAATAAATATCACATATTTTTTGTCCTTTTTGGATATATTTTATGAATTTAGGTTCAATATCTTAGTCTATAGACCATGTGAACATTGTATATATTTGATTCTTACCAAAACTCCATTGACTTTTTTTGGGGGGGGGCATCATGACACTTAGGGATTACTCCTGGCTATGTGCTCAGAAATCGCTCCTGCCTTGAGGGACCATATGGGACTCCTGGGGATTGAATTGTGGTCCCTCCTAGGCTAGCAAGACAGATGCCTTTCCGCTTGAGCCACCACTCCAGCCCAAAAACTCCAATGATTTTAAGAAAATTAAAAAGTACTACTAAATGTGTGTGGGATTAAATAATTTCCCTAATAGTCATAGAAATATTTTTTTTTTTTTTTGCTTTTGGGCCAAACCTGGAAGCTCTCTGGGGTGGTGCTTGGGAGACAATCTATAATGCCAGGGATTGAACTCAAATTGGCTTTATGCAAGGCAAATTCCCTACCAATTGTCCTATCACTCCAGCCCCAGAAATCCTCATTTAAAAACAAAAAGAAGTGTAGAAGGAAGAAGAGGAGAAAAGAAGAAGAGGAATAATATAATAGTAATCATGGCCTCAAACTTGAAATTGTATTGCAAAGCAATATTAATCAAAACAGCATGATACTGAGAAACTGTAAGTGTTGCCTGTGCGTGTTTTTCCACTGTCCTGTCTCCTGAACCTCTTGGGAGTGGGCCAAAAAGGGCCCCAAAAATAGCTCTCCCAGAGACTCATCCAAGGGCTGGATCACCAAGAACCGTGTCCAACCATGAAAACTAGCTATCCGCAGGATTCTGCAGAAAGACAAGTCCCCTGTTTGTGATGTCAGGCTGGGAATATACACCAGCCCAGGGGTTCCCAACTGTGAGAAACTGTAAGCATTGCCTGTGCATGTTTTTCCACTGTCCTATCTCCTGAACCTCTTGGGAGTGGGCCGAAAAGGGCCCAGAAAAATAGCTCTCCCAGAGGCTCCAGAAGAGCACGCACTCTTTCTAACCAATGAACCCCACCACAACACACAGAAAATATCACACTAGAAGCGTGACAATGGGGAAACCTCGCAGGCAAACACCATGCACAGAGAATGAAGATGATAGCGCAGATGAACTAAAAAATTCCAACCATCTGATTAACCTCTCAGATAAGGAGTTTAGAATAGAAATATGGGAGAAGTTTGTAGAACTCAAAGAAAGCATAGATCGATCTGAACAAAACACAAAGACAGAAATCAGAGAACTCCAAACTGAAATAACATATCTGAAAAACACAGTAGCTCAACTGAAAACCTCAGTGGATGGCCTCGCCAGCAGGGCAACAGCAGCTGAGGACAGATTCAGCGTGCTGGAAGATGAGATGCAGAAAAACTCAACATAGCAGAAGAAATTGGAAAAGAACCTTAAGACAAATGATCAGGCAATGGAAAAAGTACTCAAGGAATGTGAACAGATGAAAATAGAAGTATTTGATAAACTCAACAGAAACAACATAAGAATCATTGGAGTCCCAGAGGCCCAGGTAGGCGATCTCCATGAAGAATCAACTGTCAAAGACATCATCAAAGAGATACTCCCAGAGTTAGACTACATGCAACAAATCCTGCATACCCAAAGAGTACCAGCTAAAAGAGACCCAAAGAAAAACACCCCAAGACACATCCTTGTTACGATGACAAATCCCACACATAAAGATAGAATACTGAAAGCAGCAAGATCAAAAAGGGAAATTACATACAAAGGAGCATCCCTAAGACTTACAGCAGACATGTCACAAGAAACTCTCAAGGTCAAAAGACAGTGGTGGGATATTGTGACAAGACTGAATGAAATGGATGCCTCGGGGCCGGGCGGTGGCGCAAGAGGTAAGGTGCCTGCCTTGCCTGCGCTAGCCTTGGACGGACCGAGGTTCAATCCCCCGGCGTCCCATATGGTCCCCCAAGCCAGGAGCAACTTCTGAGCGCATAGCCAGGAGTAACCCCTGAGCGTTACCGGGTGTGGCCCAAAAACCAAAAAAAAAAAAAAAAAAGAAAGAAAAAAAAGAAAAAGAAATGGATGCCTCACCAAGAATACTGCACCCAGCATGACTCACATTCAGGTTTGAAGGAAGGATACATAGTTTCATGGATAACCAACAGCTCAGAAACTTCACAGATGAAAAAACAGCCTTAAAGGAAAAACTGAAAGGTCTACTTTAAGACAAGAGAGACCAACAACAGCAAACTTATCTACAAAGATGACATTAAATCCTATGACAATAATCTCCCTCAATGTCAATGGACTAAATTCACCAACTAAAAGACACAGAGTGGCAAAATGGGTCAAAAAGATGAATCCAATCTTCTGCTGCCTACAAGAAACACACCTGAATAATCAGAACAAACATAGACTCAAAATCAAAGCCTGGAGTAAAATCATCCAATAAAACAACACCCTTAAAAATGCTGTGGTGGCCATATTAATATCTGGTGACACCAACTTTATACTCAGAAAAGTTGTCAGGGACAAAAATGGACACTATGTACTAATCAAGGGATATGTGAACACGAAGAATTTGGACTATTAAACATTTATACACCAAATGAGAGACCAGCAAATTATCTAATACAATTACTGACAAATCTGAAAGAACATGTCAATAATAACACAGTAATTGTGGGAGACCTCAACACGGCCCTGTCAACACTTGATAGGTCAATCACTCTGAAACACAACAAAAACATACTAGGCCTGAAAAGAGTAATGAAAAAAGAGGACTAGTAGATATATATTGGACACTCCACGCCAAAAAACCTGGATACACATTCTTCTCCAATGTAGATGGATCGTTCTTAAGGATAGACTACATGCTGACACATAAAACATACCTTCATAAAATCAACAGGATAGAGATCTTGCAGGCTACCTTTGCTTGACCACAAGTCTCTGAAATTAGATGTGAACTATAAAGGCACAAAGAAGAAAACTTTAACAATTGGAAATTAAACAGCCTGCTACTGAAAAACCAGCGGGTCCAAGCTGAAATTAAAGAGGAAATCAAAACTTTCCTGGAAACAAATGATAATGAAGACACAATTGCCAGAATATATGGGACACAGCAAAAGCGGTCCTGAGAGGAAAATTTATAGCTTTGCAAGCACACTTCAGGAAGAAGAAGGGGTCTACCTGAATAGCTTAGTGAGCAGCTTATATAATTAGAAAGTGCTAAACAAAAGGACCCAAAATAGGGAGAGAGAAGGAAATAACAAAGCTGAGAGCAGAAATCAAAGAAGTGGAAACCCAAAAAACAATCTGAAAGATCAACGAAAGCAGAAGTTGGTTCTTTGAAAAAATAAACAAGATTGAAAGACCATTGGCAAAAATCACAAAGAAAGAGAGAGAGAGAAACCTGATAACCCATATTAGAAATGAAAAGGGGGAGATCACGACAGATATTGCAGAGATCCAAAGGGTAATCAGAGACTACTTTGAGAAACTTTATTCTACTAAACATGAGAATGTAGAAGAAATGGAAAAATTCTTGGACACTTATAACCTTTTACAGTTAAGTAAGGAGGATGTAGCATATCTAAACACCCCCATCACTATTGAGGAAATTGAAACTGCAATCAAACATCTGCCCAAAAAGAAAAGCTCAGGCCCAGATGGATTTACTAATGAATTCTTTCAAACCTTTCAAGAGGAGCTACTACCAATCCTAGCCAGGCTCTTCCATGAAATTAAAAAAACGGGAACACCCCAAACAGCTTTATGAAGCCAAGGGTCTAATCTCCAAAATATACAGGGCACTGACAGAACTTTACAAGAAAAAAAACATCTAATCCCATCAGAAAATGGGGAGAAGAAATAAACAGACACTTTGATAAAAAAAGAAATACAAATGGCCTAAAGGCACATGAAAAAATGCTCCTCATCACTGATCATGAGGGAGATGCAAATCAAAACAATGATGAGATACCATCTCTCACCACAGAGATTTGGACACATCACAAAGAATGAGAACAATCAGTGCTGGTGGGGATGTGGAGAGAAAGGAACGCTTATCCACAGCTGGTGGGAATGCTGTCTAGTCCAACCTCTATGGAAAGCGATATGGAGATTTCTTTAAAATCTGGAAATTGAACTCCCATTCGACCCAGCTATTCCACTCCTAGGAATATACCCTAGAAACACAAGAATACAATACAAAAATCCCTGCCTCACACCTATACTTATTGCAGCACTATTCACAATAGCCAGGCTCTGGAAACAACCAAGATGCCCTTCAACAGAGGAATGGCTAAAGAAACCATGGTACATATACACAATGGAATATTATGCAGCAGCCAGGAGAGATGAAGTCATGAAATTTTCCTATACATGGATGTACGTGGAATCTATCATTCTGAGTGAAATAAGTCAGAGGGAGAGAGAGATGCAGAATAGTCTCACTCATCTATGAGTTTTAAGAAAAATAAAAGTCATTTTTGCAACAATCCTTAGAGACAATGAGAGGAGGGTTGGAACTTCCAGCTCCCTTCATGAAGCTCACCACAAAGAGTGGTGAGTGCAGAAATAACTACACTGAGAACTACCATAATCACGTGAATGAATGAGGGAACTGGAAAGCCTGTCTAAAGTACAGGTGGGGGTGGGGTGGGATGGAGGGAGATTTGGGACATTGGTGGTGGGAATGTTGCACTGGTGAAGGGGGTGTTCTTTACATGATTGAAACCTAATCACAATCGTATTTGTAATCAAGATGTTTAAATAAAGAAAAAAAGAAAAAACAGCATGATACTGAAGTAAAAGCACTCCAACAAATTGAATAGAATTGACAGCAATATAGAGCAATTGAGAGTAAATTTTCACATAGACTGTTTAACTATGCCAAATAAATCAAGAGAATAAAATGGAGAAACAAGTGTTTCTTTAATATATGTTGCAGAGAAATTATATATACATATATAGACACATTGGAAAGAATAAAATTAGACCACTACCTCATAGCAGAAGCAAAAGTTGACTTTGATGGATTAAGTATTTATATTTTAGACCAAAATATGATTTTATATTTTCTCAAATTAATAATGAACACTACTTTAAGTAGTCAAAGTGAAGAAGAAGATGGTGGTAAAATATTAAACACTTCTGAAACCTTAATTTGAATGAGGGCACATTACAGTTATCCCTTTACTATGTCTTGTTGTGGAAGGAAATAAGTGATTACTATTTAGATTCTTTTCAGTTGGATTCTCTTCCATTTGCCAGATCTTTGAATGTTGAATAATTTGTAGAGAGAGGTTATTCATGACATTCTTTAGGCATCTTTGCCTTAAAAATATAGAATTATTATATTTTCTTTTCAAAATACATAGACAATATATTTTTGAAATAACAACTTCACTACCTCTATTACACTCTATATTTATATATATATCCATATGAATATATTTATTTATTCATAGTTATTTATGAATATATGTTCTTACTAGACAGTTTATCAGGTATGAAGTTTAAATGATGAAAAGAGAAAATGACAGGACCTCACAATGTAAAGGGAAATTTATATTCTCAAGGAATAGCATATTTTCAAATCAGTCACCACCCTCAATATATCATCTGGTTCAGTAAAGCTTGGAGTCCAGTGTTCTAGAAATGTAGAAGGATTTCTGTGCTCCTTACTTTTATTACCTCTGGATATTATTACCATACAATCTTTTATTTTTCTTATATCCTAGAAATGAGTGAGTTTATTCTCTATCCCTCTCTCTGATTCATTTCACTCACCATAATAATATCCACATATATCCATGTATAAGCAAATTTCATCAAGAACTTTAAATAAGGTGCAAGTATCATATATATTCAAAGTATTGATAGAATTTAGTAAGAAGAAAAAAAGTCTAACACCATCCAAAAATGAGGCGAAAAAAATGAATAAATATTTTCCTCAAAGAAGAAGGCACATAAAATGTGCTCCACATCACTAGTCATTAGGAAAATTCAAATCAAAACAGTAATAAGATACCATCTCACACCACAGAGACTGGCACACATCACAAAGAGCAAGAACAACCAGTGCTGGCATTGATGCAGGGAGAAAGGGACTCTCATTCACTGCTGTAGGGTTGGTTGTAGACTGGTCCAGCCTTTTATATTTTTATTTTTTTAATAATTTTTATTGTGACCAAAAGTGAATCACAATCTTTGACAGTAATATTTAAGGTATACAGTGACAGTGAATCAGGGCCTTTCCCACCACCAGGGTTGTCCTCCCACCATCCCTTTAGAAAACAATATGGATATTCCTCAAAAAGCTAAAAATTGAGCTCTCATATGATACAGTAATACTATTTCAGAGATACATCCTAGGAACCCAAAATCATCATGCAGAAAAGCTCCCTGCATTCCTATGTTTATTCCAGCCCTATTACAATAACCAGAATCTGGAAACAACCCAGGTGCCTGAAAATAGATGAAACTGTGGTACATAAATACAATGGAATACTACACAGCTGTTAGGGAAAATTAAACGTAATTATTGACAATGTTCATTGTATTGCAAATATTGGCAACAAATATGCTGCTGAAACTTTAAAAGGCTAATATATGCATAGGTTGTTGCTTCTCATTACTTCCTCTTCAATCTTAAAGTACCAAAACTACATGCTCTAATTAATGGAGGGGATAATGCAAAATTTCCTCTCTGTTTCCAATTGATTGGGGTTCCATTTTCTGGATGATTTTGCAAAGATAAATCCGAATACAAAAGAAAAAAAAACATGACATTGTATAGGAACAGATAAAGAGGCCCATTCAGATGATTAAATCAATAAGAATTAAATCAATAATAATTAAATAAATAAGAATTGGAAGCTAGGGCTGGAGCAGTGGAGCAGTGGTAGGGCATTTGCCTTGCATATGGCTGACCTAAGACAAACCACAGATTAATCCTTAGTCATCCCATATGGTCCCCCAAGCCCAGGAGCAATTTCTGTGCACATAGCCAGGAGTAACCCCTGAACGTCATGGCCCCAAAAGACAAAAAAATAATAATAATTGGAAGTAAAAACAAATGAAGAATGATGGTTAAGGGTACACTTTCTTGAAGTCCCTATATGTGTTTTGGGCACTGATCTTCAATAGAACACAGTTGCTGAAAGGGAAAGATTTAAAATGTCAATTCATTCTCTGAAATTCCTCATCAAAGATGCTGGGTGGGAAGTAGTTCCTATGCTGGTATTGGGAAGAATGAAGCTCCCAGAAATCTAGAAGTCGGTGGGAATTTAAAAAGAATCTGTTGCTGAGCAAGAGATTTTAACTAACAAATAGGGTTGAAGAGAATAATACTAGTTTCTGGGACAGAGATATGAACAGCCATTCTCATATTTGGAGAGACTTAGTTGCTGCTGGGTAAGACATTTGGGGTTCAGATCAGCTAGCTGAGCAGGCACAAAGTAGAACATGTATTTCAGGAGCTATGCATATGCACCCCTTAATAAATATAGACCAGTATATTCACCATAAATTAACAGCAAGAAACTCTTTACACTGAATCACAAAACTGTCTATGGCTGTGTCAATCTTTCTATCAGGATTTTTAGAATTAGAAAGAGATGACTTTAAGATATAGAGAAAGGGCTAGAGATATATTAGAAAGAGAGGACTTTAAAGAGGTAGAGATATATTACAAAGTTCAAGGCACACGTCTTACATTTTGCCAATCTTGGTTCAATTACCAACACCACAAATTGTATCCTAAACACCACCAGAGTTGATTCCTGAGCCAAAAGCAAGGAGTAAGCCCTGATGTGGAGTATGCTTGATGTGGCCACCATGCCAACCTCCAACCCAAACAGATAAATAAAGTTTGGTGAAAATTGGGAGAGAATATTCGAACATTTTTGACTGTTAACAGGACTTTGCATATGTAGCACAGAACTAAGACATGAGCTAGAACCATTGTAATCTGTTTCAGAGTCTCGCTTTCTATTTAAACTGATTTTATCATTAGTGTGAGACCTAGGGGATGGAGCTGGTAGGGCAATTGCGTAACACTTGGTGACTCAGTTTCAGTTCCTTACACTGCACATATGACCCCCTGAACCCTACCAGGAGTGATCCCTGAATGAGAGCCAGGACTAAGCCCTAAGTACTGCTTACAGAACAAAGCAAAGCACAAATAATGTGAAACTTAACGTTTAATTTAGACTATTTATTTATTTATTTTAGTTTTTGGGTCACACCTGGTAGCGCTCAGGGGTTACTCCTGGCTCTACGCTCAGAAATCGCTCCTGGCAGAGCTCGGGGGAACATATGGGATGCCAGGATTCAAACCACCGACCTTCTGCATTCAAGGCAAAGGCCTTACCACCATGCTATCTCTCTGGCCCCTAATTTAGACTGTTAAAATATTGCTCATTGTTTTAACTAACAAGATATTTCAGGAAGACAAAGTAATTTGAAGTTGTTTGCTGCTTTCATCATTGGCAAAAACTTAGATGGAGGTCACCTTCATCAACATGTTTTATTGTCTTATTCTGTGAATTAATTTTAGTATTTAAACATTTTCAATTGTTTATCTTATTAAGACAATATTAGTTTACAAGACCATAAGCATTTGGTGTTTTAGAGGTACAGTGTTATAACACCATGCCCGTCACCAGAGTCCTATCCTTCCACCACAGTTCATTGGACCCCCCCATATCCTTTTAGCTTACTCATTCATAGCTCATAGCAATATGTTTCTATGAGTTCAAGACTTTTTTATTAACATTTATTGAATTTTTTTTCTTTCTACATTTATATCCCACACAGGAGTGAAATTTTCAGTACTTATTTTTTCTATTTATTATGATAGATTTTATTCACATCTAGTTTTATTCACATTCTAACAAAGACAAGATTTTATTTTTTCTAATGGTTGAGAGGTGTTTTATTGTTTATATATGGCATGTCTTCTTTATATGTTAATATGTGATTAGCACATTGCTTTTTCCCAATTTCTGTTTATTGTAAATAATGCTGTGGTAAAAAAAATGAATTATGTCCAGATAATATTTTTTCTAATTTTTGGATAGACACAGGATTGTAATTAATTTATAAATTGTAGTTTTACTTTTAAAATTTTTCACATACTCTATACTATTCATTATATAACAAACAGAATAAGAGGGATTCTTTATTTTCCCCCTATTTTTAGTTGAGAGTAAAGTGGTTTGATTCAAACCTGCTTATGCTTAGGGCTTATTGCTGGCTCTGTGAGAAGGGATCACTCCTGGCATCGTTTAAGGGACATATCAGTAGCAAGAATTGAATCTTCTGCTGCATACAGAACAAGTTCCTTAGGAAATGCAGTTAGATGGGGCAGGAGAGATAGCACAGCGTTAGGGTATTTGCCTTGCAAGAAGCAGACCTGGGATGGATGCAGGTTCGATTTCTGACATCTCATATGTTTCCTTGAGCACAGAGCCATGAGTAATCCCTGGAGGCTCCAGGAGCAGCCCAAAACCAACCAACCAACTAAACAAAAAAGTGCAGTTAGAGAAATAACTACACTAACAGCTGCCGTGACAATGATAAAGAAATACAATGATAAGAAATAAAATGTTTATTTTGAGGAGGTAGGGAAGGTAGAAAATAGGGTGACAATGTTGGCAGGATAGTTGTACTGGTAAAGGGGGATGTAAATTTTATGACTGAAACCCAATTATGAATATGTGCTTAAATACACCAGTAAAAGGGGTGTTCTTTATATGACTGAAACCCAGCTACAAACATGTTTGTAAGCATTTTGCTTAAATAAAAATAATATTTATAAAAAACATTTTTTCTTCTTGCCAAGACCATAATATCTTATTGGTATTTTTTTCATATTTGGGTTATGAAATGGTAATACACATTTTCTTTTTTGGCCATCTGTATTTCTTCCTTGTTGAAATATAGATATGCTAAGTTTTTCTATTTTTGATATTTATTTTGCTATTATTGAGTTATGTGAATTCTTCATATATCTTGGAAACTAACCCTATGCCAAGAGGTATGTATAAATATTTTTTTAAAGATATCTTCTCTGGCAGAAGCTTATTAGCCTAACAAAATCCCATTTGTTTGTTTGTTTTATTTTGTTTTTCTTGGCAATATAATTGAATCCCCTGAGATTCTACAGAAGCCAATATCATGGAGTGCTTTGTTTTTTTATTTTCTTGGATGCCTTTTATTGTGTTGGGTCTAACATTCAAGTTTTAGTATATTGAATTTGCTTTTTGCATTTGTAAGAAAGTGATTCGATTTTATTGGTTTGTATATGGCTGTCCAGTTTCCCTGTATTTGTTAAAGGTATTCTTTCTCGCATGGCATATAATCTTGACATTTTAATTATAAATTAATTGAAAATTTATGAAATTTATGAAATGAAAATTTATAAAAATTTATTTTAGAGTGCTCAATTATATTCTATTGTACTCTAGGTATTGTTATTCAAATATCCCAGTTTTGAGGGCAATGGGCACTGTTGGTGTTTAGGTATAATAAATTGGTAAATCAATACTCTAAGCATTAACACTATTGTAACTATGTCACTAAATATAATTAACAAAATTTTACAAAAAAGTAAAGGCAGAGAAATAGGACAGAGATTAAGAAGTTTTACTTGCTTTCCAACAACCCTATTTCATCACCTGGTTGTTCATCTGATCCCCTGAGCATTAACAAGGTTTCCTCTCTTGAGCCAGGAATAACCCCTGAATATTTCTGGATGTGACCTAAATAAACTTGCATTCCAAAAATAAGTCACATTTTGATGTTGTACATTTGTAGTATAATCTAAAGTTAGGAAAAAATGATGATTACTTGCCATTTATTTTCCTGGTTTGAATTGCATTTCATATGAACTTTATATGAGTTTCTTAGAAGACTGCCATTGAAATTCTAAAAGGCATTGCATTGAATTTGTATAATGCTTTACATAAAGTGATCATTAACAAGGAATATCTTTCTACTTCCATTTGTTTTCTTCCATTTTAAATACTTTGGCATAGTTTTTTATATAAAAGTTATTTCACTTCAGTTGTTAATTTTCTGTTTTTCTGTTTTATTGTGAAATTATTGCTTTGGCCTATTGTTTCTAATTTTCAAGTATTATATTTTTATTTTGCCCTGCATGCTATTTTGAATATTAGTGTTTAGTATGGATTTTTTCTGTCTTGTTCCTGATCTTAAAGAAAAAAAATATATGGGCCTGGAGAGATAGCACAGTTGCGTTTGCCTTGCAAGCAGCCAATCCAGGACCAAAGGTGGTTGGTTCGAATCCCGGTGTCCCATATGGTCCTTCGTGCCTGCCAGGAGCTATTTCTGAGCAGAGAGCCAGGAGTAACCCCTGAGCACCGCCGGGTGTGGCCCAAAAACCAAAAAAAAAAAACAAAAAACAAAAAAACAAAAAAACAAAAAAAAACACTTAGTGCTGCATTTTTAATATGATTTTAAATCAAAATTATGAGTTTTGACGTGGATTTATCATATATACCCTTTACTGTGCTAAGGTGTAATCCTTTATCTCCATTTTGTTGAGATTTTTAATTATTAAATTATATTAAGTCTTGCCAAAACTTGCTATTTGTTCATTGATAGAATCATATAGCTTTTATTTTCCTTTTGTTGGTATGATGGATTTGCTGATTTTCATATGTTGAATTATTTTCATCTCTGATATGAATCTCATTTAGGCATAAGTATAATACTTTCAGTGCTTGTTGAATTGTTTTACTAATATTACATAGAGGTTCATCAGGAATAGTGGACCATATTTGTTTTTATGTTGTTTATTGTTGATAGGTGTGTATGTGTGATATCCCTGTGAACTTTCAATATCAGAGTAATTTTAATCTTAAAAAACTTTTTGAAAAAATTCACTTATCAAGTTTTTGGAATTTGTGAGAAGTAGATAATATATCATCTTTGAAAGTTTGAAGGTTTGCTAGACCTCACTGTTTGAACTATCCATGACCTTTGTTTCAGGGGAGAAATTATTAATGCTGTCAATCTGCTTCAATAGTAGTTTTCTTATAATTGGTGTGTTTTTGCTTTTTATTAATGAATCAGTCTTGTGATATTGTATGAATCAAATTATTTATTCGGGTTTTCTCTAATTTTTTATGTAACCTATTAAGTGGTTTATCAATCCTTTTCATCAGTTTGAAGGAAAAGTCTTTATTCCATCGATCTTTTGCATAAACTCTTTTGTTTGCTATAGGGGGAGGACAACTTTTAATGCTCTGAAGGTACTCCTGCTATTGTGATTGAGACATTATACCTCACAGTATTCAGAGAACCTTGCAGTGTCAGGGTTCAAATTTTAGGTTCCCATGTGCAAAGCCTTCTCTCCAGTTTTTGGCTATCTCTGTTGCCTTCCATCATTTTTTTAAAATTTAGATTTCAATTTTGCTTTAACCTTTATTATTTCCTTCAGTCTAATGTTATAAATTTATCCTTTTCTCTAATTTCTAATGTTCAAATTTGGGTTGTTTATTTAAATCTTTTCTTATCAGGATATAACCCTATATGTCTATTAACCTCCTGCTTCGTCCTTATTTTATATTCCACTTCTTTTGAGAGCTTGTGTCTTCATTCTCATATTTTTTCCATTTTTTTTTAGATTTCTCTGTATAGTCTAATAGATACTCAGCTACATTTTGTTCAGTCTCCAAATGTTTGAGTTTTTTGCGGCTTTTTTGATCTCTGACTTTATTCTGTTGATACTAAGAAATACATCTTTATGTTTGTTTGTTTGGGCCACACTTGGCAGTGCTCAGGGATTACTCTTGGCTCTAAGCTCAGAAATCGCTGCTGGCTCCGGGGACAATATCGTGGCTAATGATTGAACCTGTGTTCGTCCTGGGTCAGCCGATTGCAAGGCAAATGTGCTACCACTCTGGCCCCTATCTTTTGATTTCAAATTTTAGGACTTTATTGACATATGTGGTCTGTGCTCAAGTAGGGATGACATGCAGTTCTGAAGCTAGAGAGATAATATAGTGGGTAAGGTGCCTACAGTTGATCAACCTGAGTTTGATAACTGATACCCTATATGATTCCCCAACTCTTATCAAGAGTAATCCCAGAAAAGAAAGCCAGGAATAAGCTCTAAGAATGCCAGCTATGGCCCCCAAACAAAATCAATTAAGGCAAAATTACTATAAATATTGTATTAAACATATGTGATCCAACTTCTCATATAAAATTATGGTTTGCTTATTGATCATTTTTCTAATAAATATGCGTATTGCTGTTGATGGCTCTTTGTGCCTGTCACTTGTTGCTTTAAATATTTGATATCCCTTAATTTGGTACATATAAGTCAATGAAATATGTTTTTTCTCATGTAATTTTGGTTCTCTCTGTCATTTTATGCTAGCACTCATCATATTTGCTTTTCCAAAATTTATTTGAGTAGGCTTTTATAGAATTCAAGTTTATCCTATGTAATCAGCAAAAGTTTGCATTTTGTTTTCTGATCTTTCAGACCATTCCAGATCTTTTGAATGGTAAGTGAGCTTAGGCCATTGACATTAACCGGCACTTTGATATACAATTATTTATAGGAGCCAGAGTGCTGGTGCAAGGGGTAAAGCATCTGCCTTGCCAGCGTTAGCCTAGGACAGACTGCGGTTCCATCTCCTGGCATCCCATATGGTTCCCTAAGCCAGGAGTGATTTCTGAGTGCATAGCCAGGAATAACCCCTGAGCATCACCAGGTGTGGCCCCAAAACAAACAAACAAACAAAAATAAGATTATTTTTAGCCGTATTTTATATGTAGGTTCTGGATTTATTGTAGCATCTCTTTTCTTGCTGTTTTATTATTTTTGTCTACTGTTCACTGTTAACAATTTCTATATTCTAATAGGCTTCCATTTTTCATTTTTTATTTGTTCTCGTAGTATTTTTGCTTTAAGGTCAACATGAAGTTGCATCTAGGGTTCTATGTTTATATCTCACTGTCAAGTACATCTCCAAAACCAGTAAGTCTAGAATTTATTTGGATACCCAATACTCTTCTTTTATAAGGCATATGAAATATGTTATGTGTTTTTATTAAGTATATTGTTATTCTGAGAGGGGTTCCTTTTCCTTTTATAAGTGATCTCTTAATGTTTCTTTTAGTCAATTTAGTGGTAATATATTCCTATAACTGTCAGGAAAGTCTTGTATCACTCCTGGTCTAGATTATAACTGAGCTGAATCGAGCATTTTTGGTTGTATGTAATTTTAATCCAACAATTTAATTCTTTTGCCCTTGAGGTCTGTAAGTTTATGTTGAAAAACTGTAATACTCTGATGTGGTCATCTTTTAAGGGACCCTTTGACTTTCTCGTGCTACTTTTATGATTTTTTCTTTATCTTTGATTCTTATCGTTTTAATTTTGTCACTTTATTTTTATGCATTTTGTGTTTCTATTTGGGTTTATTTAGTTTTGAATTTAGGAAGTTCTCACCCACTATTTCTTCAATAAAAATTTCTGCCTGGGGCCAGGGCATTAGCACAGGAATAGGGTGTTTGCCTTGCAAAGGGCCAAGCAGTGTTCAATCCTGACATTGCATATGATCCCCTGAACATGGCAGGAGTAATTTCTGAGTATGAAGCCAGATGTAATCCTGAGTGATCTTTGAATAGTTCACTTAAGAGTCTGTTTGGTTAGCCCAAGTATTGCGAGTTCTCTTTTGTCAGAAAATGTTTTTAATTCTTCCTCCCATATAAATGAGAGTTTCGCTGGGTAGTAAGCTCTAGATCGCAAGTTTCTTTCATTCAGTAGTTTGAATATGTCATTCAACTCTTTTCTTGCCTAGATTGTTTCAAATAGAAGATCTGGGTTTGACGGAAGGATTAAGATGTGACGGAATAGGTTCCCTCACAAACCTGGCTGGCTTCAAAGGGCAGGTGAACAGTAATGACACTGGAACCCAGAGGAGGTTGAGGGAATCTTGGAAAGAAGGTGCCTTTAGAGCTTGGTGGAGGGGATTAGGACCTGGAGCCTCCCTGTTCCCTCCCAGACACAGGCCTGACATTCCCCATGGAACCCAGAAGGAAGCTGGGAAAAGACCTAAAAAGACATCCCCGTTTGCATTTGACGGAAGGGATTAAGACATGATGTTCCCTACTCCCTTCCAGACACAAACCTGACTGGCTCCAAAGGGCAGATGAACAGTGATGGCACTAGAACCCAGAAGAAGGCTCTAATCACATTTTAGTGAACATTAACAGGATTGTTTCTTTAAATCATCTTTACGAAGTTTTATAGAGCTCAGTTTTATTTATGATTTCCCTGGGTTTTTCTATACATCCATCAGTGCTTTGAGTTCCTGATTATTTTTTGAGTTGCTCTACAAATACTTGCACTAGAGTTTTATGTTCAAGTAGGCCATGGTGGTGACCCAGTTTTCATGATTACTGATGTCACGTAGTGTTCTGTCTCTGCATCGTAGGACTTGGATAAGAAGTGAAGTGTCCAGCAGGCTTGAGGGACAATCAAACATCTTTCTTGCTTTAACATTCTTCTTCCTCTGCTGTTTTGCAACACTGAACATGACTATTTCAAAGCCACTTCTTCCCTTCAAAATTTTTGTTTCTCTGGGTTTCTATGTTGAAATCTTTTTCTATCTGGCTGACAGGCATGCTCTGTTTCTTTGTGTGTTCCTCTTTTTATTGCTCTCTCTCCCAAGTGTAGGTGATCTCCGAAAACACTTTATCTGTGATTTTTCTTATTTACATCTGCCTGTTGCTTTTCCATCACTTTATGCCTGGTTCATTACTTGGAAACTATTTGCAACAGACACCAGGAAATGTAACACTCTCTCTAGCTTACCTCACTCCCCCCTCATCCCAGAATAATTTTCTTGAACCGAAAGTGTGATAAGACCACTTACCTACCTAGAAATTCTATTTTTCCTACCGTGAACCAAATTAAGACTCAACTTCTCATTTGGACCTCACGCTAGTAATGTAATGGGAAAAAAAAAAAACAAAACAAAACAAAACAAAAAAAAAACCCCTCTCTTCTCTCTTTAAGTAAATCTTTTTATTTTTTATTTTTTAGTCACATTAGTTTTATTTTTTCTGTTTTGAAGACACATCCATTGGTACTTGGGGTCACTCCAATCTTTGTGCCCAGAGGTCATAGAGTTTTTGGGACTGTGGGAGCAAGGGTTCAAACCTAGGCCTCCTGTTTTCGAAGTATGAGCTTACCCTATTGAACTCTCTCTCCAGCCCCAAGAAGTTGCTTTGTATTACAATGCCACATACCTCCTTTTCTTTTTGTAATATCTTTATTTAAACACCAGGATTACAAACATGATTGTAGTTGGGTTTCAGTCACAAAAAAAAAAAAAAAAACCACACCCCTTCACCAATGCATCATTCCCACCACCAATGCTTCCCATCCCCTCCTTCCACATCTCCTGTCTGTATTGAAGACAGACATTCTACTTCTCTCACTCATTAACATTGCCATGGTAGTTGTTAGTGTATTATTTCCCTAACTGCACTCACCCCTCTTTGAGGTGAGCTTCTTTTAAGCTAGTATATGTTCTCACAAATTGAACTTCTTACTGGTGTTCTGTTTTGTTTTTGCTTTTTGAGTTACACCTATCAATACTCAGGGGTTATTCTTGGCTTTGAACTCAGAAATTACTAGTTATGGGATGCCACGGATCAAACCTGGGTCAGCTTCATCCAAGGCAAGTGCCCTATCTGCCTTACTTATTGTTTTTAAAAATTACAATATACTTTTTTCCTCTGAGACTTGGTGTCCTTCTTTTGCTTTCTCCTTGTGCTTATCATACATTTATGTTTGCCTAGATCAGTCCTGTCTTGATATCATTGTTGAACTCATATTGCATGCTCAAAAATAGCGTTCTTTGTATGATAAATTTATAATCACCCTACATGTCAAACATTTTTTATTTTCACTCATTTTTTGTTTAACACTGCTTATGGTAAGCTTCATCTTATGTTTCATATAATAAAACAGTTTTATAAGATTTTCTTTTCTGTTTCTTGTATCTCACCTGCCTCTTATCACCAATTCATTAAATTCCCCTTCTGATCTAAGTATTATTATTATTACTATTATTATTATTATTGTTTTTTGGGCCACATCCGATGGCACTTGGGGGATACTCATGGCTATGTGCTCAGAAATTGTTTCTGGCTTGGGGGGACCATATGGATACCAGGGGATTGAACCACAGTCAATCCTAGGTCAGCCATGTGCAAGGCAAACACCCTACCACTCTGTCACCACTCCACCCCTCTGATCTAAGTATTATTATTATAATTTTGTCTGGGGGCCACACTCACAGTGATGGAGATTATTCTTGACTCTGAACTAAAGGATCACTCCTTGCTAGTTTAGAAGACAATATTGGGTACCCAGGATTGAACCTGGGTGAGCTGCATACAAAGAAAGTAACCTACCAGCACACTAGCCCTTCCCATTCTAATTTAAATCCTACATTTATAAATGGGGAATTATAATATGTATTTATATGTGACTATACATTTTTCTATTTTATACTTCTTAGTACTTCACAAGATCAAGATTTTATCCACTAAATTACTTTTATCTGTATCTTAACTAAAACACACAATTTTAGATTAGAAACAGAAAAATACTTTATATTTTTTAGAATGCTAGGAACTGCCTGGAGTAAAAATTAAACCATATATTTAGTGGCTTTCTTCCATCCAATCTAAAAACCTCAGCTTGAATATCATCTTCTTGGCATGAGGTATATTTTCAATAAAGGAGAAATTTGCATTTGAAGTAAGTTAAAAAGAGATTACATATTAGTCTTTTGGTGGCCTCCCATGAATTTTCAACATCGTGACTGAAGCAAACCTACATTTACATTCTAAAGATTTGAGGCAAAAAACATTCTATGTGTGAGAAAATCCAATTCATAAGATAAGAATTGATTTCCATGAATGTTGAAAGGATGCCCTGCCCAAATGGTACAAGTCAGTTTATTTAACAGAATAGCCACCACTGTTTGGAACTGGAATGCAGGACTGGTAGAGCTTATTATAACTTTGTGAGCATTGTTTACCCATGTTCAGTTATTTTTATGTATAGCAAGTGACAAAAAACTTCTAACTTGACCATTTAATGAGAAATGAAGATATTTTGGAAGCAATTGGAAGCTACTTCTGAGTCATTTTGCTGACATTCTGAAGATATAACAGAGTGTCAGCAAAATGAGTCAAAAGTAGCTAACTCAATAGTAAATCCAAAGAACAGAGATACAGCTTATTCATATTTTCCCCTTCCCTATTCTGTAAAGGTATGAAGAGAAGACTGATAACTAAAAAATTAATACTAAGAGAAAAAGTATTGTAGTATCAATAAAGATAAAAACATTGCCTGTTTCACCTTTGCACTCTCATGATCATGCAATGTGTGCCCCTAATTCTAGAAAGACATAAAAATATAGTGATATGTTTCTATGGTGTATCTCCTTTTAAAAGTAGGAAACCCTGTTATGAAGCACCTATCCCTAGCAAAAGACACCTTAAACTTTCTTGGATACAGTTTCATTACATTTCTAGGTTTGAATCAGTCACTTACAGGGCTATCAGACCTCACATATGTTCATCCTTGAAAGCTGAAGGTAACCCTAATGTAACATTACTCCCTTAAAGATCATGGTGCAAGTGTGTGCTGTCTGTGGTTTTGTTTCAAGATTCCTAAATATCTTTATTTAAGCACCATGATTACAAACATGATTGTAGTTGGGTTTCAGTCATAAAAAGAACACCCCCTTTCACCAGTGCATCTTTCCATTACCAATGCTCCCATTTTGATCCTTTCCCACCCCTGGCCTGTGTTTGAGACAGGCATTCTGTTTCTCTCACTCATTAATATTGTCATGATAGTTGTCAATGTAGTTATTTCTCTAACTGCACTCACCACTCTTTGTGGTGAGCTTCATAATATGAGTCAGTCCTTGCAGCTTTCATATCTATTGTCTCTGGGCATTTTTATCATAATGTCTTTTATTTTTCTTAAAACCCATAAATGAGACTATTCTGTGTCTATCTCGCTTGTATGTGTTGTGATTCAGACGATCTAACCCAGAGTCTCATAGAAGCAATATAGATACTGAGCTCTGTCCCTAAACCCTGACCTTTATGGTCTTAAGAGAAGACTGATAACTAAAATTTAAAAAAATCAAGACTCTATATGAAAGAGTTGTAGTATCAATTAAGCAAAAAAACATGGTCAATGCTTGTTTATTAAACAGGTTTTAGTCTCATTACAAGATACACAGAATTATTATTCACTTTAAATAGACTAACTTATAAATATGGATGTTAGCTGAACCTTTCAAATGATTAGTATTGCACATAGCAGCAGGTTCATTTCAACACTATTTTAGTTAAGTTTGTATGGAAAGATTATAATTAAGATTTTTGAAAGAAAACTTGATTGAGATTATAATAGCCATCTAAAAGTGCTGGCCAGAGAACTGAACAGAATTGCTCATCAAAGAGAATTGTTTCCAGTTTCTTTTTGAGGGATTATTTTTCTCTTTTTAGTGCTTTGAGTTTTATACTCATTGAACCATACTTTAAAATTTAATTGGGGGGGCACACCCAATTGTGCTGATGGCTTAATCTTGCTTCAGGACTCAGGTATTACCCTGGCAGGCTCAGGAGATCATATGGGATAGCAGAAATCAAACCAGGGTTGGCCATGTGCAACGTAAATGCCCTACTGTATTATCGTTTTAGCCTCAGTCATACATTCATAGGGTTGAAATACTCCGGGAATTTCAACTGTTACAAATAAATCTTTTGATATTAAATTGTGGCATTCCAAAATGTTTTTTTTTTTTTGTCTTTTTTTTTTAACCACACCCGGCGATACTCAGGGGCTATTTCTAGCTTTGCTCAGGACGCTTTCCTGGCATGCTCAGGGGGCCATGTGGGATGCGGGTGACCGAACTCAGGTCGAGCGCGTGCAAGGCAAGCACCCTACCCGCTGTTCTATCGCTCTGGCCCCTCCAAAATGTTTCTTTTTTAATATCTTTATTTAAACACCTCGATTACAAATCTGATTGTAATTGGGTTTCAGTCATGGAAAGAATACCCCCCCTTCACCAGTGCAACATTCACATCACCAATGTCCCAAATCTCTCTCCTACCCACCCCAACCCCGCCTGTATTCTATGCAGGCTTTCTACTTCCCTCATTCATTCACATTGTTGTGATAGTTCTCAATGTAGTTATTTCTCTAACTGTACTCACCACTCTTTGTGGTGAGCTTCATGTTGTGAGCTGGATCTTCCAGCCCCGTCTCTTTTCTTTCTGAGAATTATTGCAAAAATGTCTTTTATTTTTCTTAAAAACCATACATGAATGAGACTATTCTGCATTTATCTCTCTCCCTCTGACTTATTTCACTCAGCACAATAAATTCCATGTACATCCATGTATAGGAAAATGTCATGACTTCATCTCTCCTGACGGCTGCATAATATTCCATTGTGTATATGTACCATAGTTTCTTTAGCCATTAATCTGTTGAAGGGCACCTTCAACAAACAACCTTCTGGTTGTTTCCAGAGTCTGGCTGCTGTAAATAGCACTGCAATGAATATAGGTGTGAGGAAGGCATTTTGTATTGTATTTTTGTGTTCCTAGGATATATTTCCTAGGACCAAAATGTTTTTTTAACTTTAAATATAATAAAAAATGTAAAAGAAATGATTTTGAAAATCCTAGAGTACCTAAAGGAATTTGGAAAGAGATACTGTTAAGTATGGATCCTCTACTCTTATGTCTGTGAAAGGACTCAAATCCACTGAACATCTGTCTGTTCAGGCCCAACACCTCTAATAGCCTCTCTGAATAAGTCACAAGCAGAAATCAGAGAATTTGGAGGGCCTGAGTTATAGTACAGGTTAGGGTAATATTACCCCTGAGTATAGAGGCAGGAGTAAGCTCTGCTTGTGTGACCTTCTTCTCTATCCCTATCCCTAAAAGAAAGAGAGAATTTGGAAAAGTACTTGTGTGTTTTGCACAGTTATTTTTGTTTTCTGTAAACGGTGACTTATTAAACCTTCCAGAGTGTTGTTACTATTCTGCACAAGTGGTTCTAGGTTAAGACTAACTAAGTTGGATTAGAAGTATAATAAATGTGGAATGATTTTCTGCATTTACAGGCTCATTTTGATTCTGAATAAAATTGAAGGAATATAAGAAAAGAATATTTCAATGTGCATTGTTTTTTGTTTGTTTTTGTTTTTGGGGCCACACCTGGTGATGCTCAGGGGTTATTCCTGGCTGTCTGCTCAGAAATAGCTCCTGGCAGGCACGGGGGACCATATGGGACACCAGGATTCGAACCAACCACCTTTGGTTCTGGATCGGCTGCTTGCAAGGCAAACGCTGCTGTGCTATCTCTCCGTGCCCTCAATGTGCATTGTTACTCAAATTTATGAGTCTGGTCCCCAAGAGGTTGAGCACTTTATTCTGCTTCAAGCAGCTGCTATGATGTGATGACTAAATATTCTGACAACCTACCAGAGTTTTCAATTGAGAATCAAAATTGCATGATTTGGACATAGGAATACATTTCTGAAGGTGAGGGGATGGATAAGATTGAGTACCTTCCCTCATGGAAATGTTAAAAATTCTTATCACAGTTAAGTATTTTGTATGCATTTTCAAATATATATAAATAGTTTCTTCAAGTCTTATAAAGAAGGTGGTAGGAAAATAGCATAAAAATTTTATATGTGTAAATAGTGGATTTCAAAGTCTTCTTATTTTTTTAATAATTGACATGACTGGATAGATAGTTGAGGAGTTAAGGCACTTTCATTGCATATAACCTAGTGCACTACATATGGTCCTCAAAGAACACCAAGTTAATGCCAAGCAGAAAACAAGGAGTAATTCTTCTGCACAGCTGAATGTGGTCCAACTGCTATTCCCCTCCAAATTCTAGTCAGTAGAAAGACTTTCATATTAGTTAAGTAGGCTTCAATTCAATAATTTTAATGACTATATTAATTATTTTTAATAATATCTTTATTTAAGCATCATGATTATAAATTTAATTTCTGGAGAGAATTGCTGGTGTTATCTGAGAAGTAATGTAGATCTGTAGCTTTTCTTTGAAAATATTTCTATCTTTTTAAAGTAAATATCCTGTTAATCTCTAAATCTCCAACCAAATAGTTCCATCATAAGTAGCTCAAATTGACATTTTGAGGTACTAGACTGATACTAAAAATAATATGCAGTACACTGAAGAAAAAAAGAAATGAATAATCCTAGTTGTACAGTATTCTACTCCATATGTAGACTCTGTCCTCTACTTTGAATAAGAAAAACTCTTAGAACATCTTATCAGTAGGGCTTATCTAGCTATTATTGTTAGAAAAAAGAAAAAATTCCCATATTTGTGATTTATATAAAAGCATAATTGATAAAAATAAGATTTTAGTTCATATGTTCAGATGAAAATGCTTTACATGCTAAATCTTTTTCTTTCTTAAAGGAAGCAAAATAATTAAATATTATTATGACAAGTTTGACATTGAGTGATAAAGTAGGTTATTATGCATTCCATAAAGTTTCTTGAGTTCAATCCCACAAAAAAGTTTGAATAAAATACTAAGATTTGAGTCACACTGCCTATGCTTGAGTTTCAATTCTCCCAATTTATCATATTCTATCTTAGAAGATCTTGAGAAATTTAATTTTTTGGTAAAGATATAAAACTTCCTATTTCATAAGGTGATTGTGAGGACCAGATAAATGTCTCTCTCCATATATGTAACCAACATGTGGACCAACATTCTTTGGTCCAGAGTGAGTGTTATATGTCAATTTTTTAACATTACATTACAATAAATTAGGTTCATTTATGAACTTATGCAATAATTATGTGTGTGTCATAAGTTCAAATTAAAAGACATTTTGGGTAATATATCATCAATTTTAAAACTGTATTTCACTTTATATATTAGAAATTCTCAAATTGGCTTGCTTAAGAAATTCAACAAATTCAGAGCTGTTAAGATTTTACATTTAAATTATAATTATACCTTTTCCTAATATGCTCTGAGATGTAATCTAGAAAGCTATACTTATACCAAATACAAATGAGAACAGACAGCAAATTGAGTTCATGTTCCAAGACTCATCTCATTCATTTATTTTTGTGTCTCAATCACGCTTTTCTTTGTATAGACTCATCAAATATTTTAGACTTGAATAAGAATAAGTATGTCCTATGTAATCAAGATTTCCTCTTCCTGGGAGAGTGTTTTGAAAATGAAGTCCTTCAAATGTCTAATCATTTTTTTAGTAAGAATGAGTGGCCTTAAAAGACATTTGGTCTGGCAGTCTCTTTAAAATGAGAGAAATGAAAGCCAAGAAAACCAAGAAGATGGCCTCCAGGGAAAGATCTGTTTGATGAATTTGAAATTTTAAGGATTACTAGTTCTGCTTTCCTGGGCAACACTGTCACCTCAGAGGCCTATTTTCCTAGAAAGGACAGTCTTAAGCAGAGTATCCCAGTTCAGTCTATTGAGTGTATATCCCTTTAATGTAGGTAGGACACTTGAAGATGGCCAATAATAATTCAATCTTATTGTTCAATGGATATTTTGATTCAGAAGAAATCTTAGTTTTACAGCATTATTGTTTTTCTATGCTAGCAATAAGGCAGGGGAGAGGGAGAATCTAAAAGAATTATCTGCTAAATATGAAAGATCACCACAGGGCCCTTGATAACTCTTTCCAGATTGAACTGCCAGTAGTTACTCCAAGGGGGTCCAGTGGAGAAAGATTTGAGACTTTGGTGCTATAGGAAAGTTATCTATAATCTCAGAGGTCATAGAAACAGTAGTTTCTCCTTCTGGCTTTTATTTTGCTACAAATAATCAATCTTTTATTTCCTACTGTTTCACCTTTTAGAATATATTTTTTTCTTAGTATTTGAATTCAAACAAATTTTGGTCTTAGATTTTTTTTATTTTAATAAGCAGAAAGGGAATGGAAGATTTAACCTTATTCAGCTTTACTTTTCCTACTTTTAAATATTCATATTCTTTATCAAGTTTCTGTATTAATAGCACATTAGCTATTCTTTCTAAATGTGAATTTCCTTCTTGAATTTATAAGTGTAGAGGCTTGGTATATCTATACTTCTAAATCATAGAACCAATATAACTAAAAGCTTAAGACTCAAAGTGCAACAACCAAACTTATAAATATGTTTATTTATATATGTATATATTTATATATGTGTATGTATATATTTATATATATATATATATATATATATATATATATATATATATATATATATATATATGTAGGCATACTGGGGGATGGACCAAAACTTTGGAATATTGGTGGAGAAAAGTTGACACCGATAGTGAGACTGAATTATGAACGTTGTAAATCAGTGTCTTACATATTTTTTTAATATATTTTTATACAGAATAATGAAATAGAATTTTAGTTAAATAATTGTCTTTTCTTGGCTCTCCTGTTATGCCTAGAAATCATCCTCTATGAGACATTTAGGATTGTCCCTAAAGTATATAATTTTAAGCTTAAATAAATACGGGAAACATTGGGTGGTAAAATTAATCATCTTCCTTAACAGATTGTCATGCTTCTGGTTCATGTAGGAAATTAACTGTGAGGCAATTACAATGGGAAATGCAGATTGTCAGACAAAGGAGGTTTAACTGTTAGATGTTCTCTCAAAAAGAAACCAAAAAAGCAAGATAAAAAACCCTTGTATTGAGTAGTTGAACTCCAGAACTTGAGTGTATGCAGTTAATTCCTGGCTTTCTGATTTATTAGCTAAACAACCTTAGGCAAATCTTATAATTTTGCTGCACTGCAAAATTTAAAAGTAAGACAACCATGCCATATGTGTATCTATATATTATGAATATTTCTTTTTGTTTGTTTGTTTGGGGGCTATACCTAGTGGTGCACAGACTTTACTCCTAATTCTGGGCTCAGAGATCACTCCTGGCAGTTAAGAGCATTGAGGGGATCAAAGTGGGATTGATCACAAGTGCCTTAACCCTGTACTATCTGTAAAACCCTAGAATTTGTGACTTTGACATGCTATAGTGCAATGGGAATCTTCAGATGTGAGTCAGAATCTGAAACATTTAGCTTTTGAAATTATATTTTTATTTTTGTTTTTGTTTTGGGGCCATACCCATTTAACGCTCCGGGGTTACTCCTGGCTATGCACGTAGAAATCACTCCTGGCTTGGGGGGACCATATGGGACGCTGGGGGATAGAACTGCGGTCCATCCTACGCAGTGCTTGCAAGGCAGACGCCTTACCTCTAGTGCCACTGCTCCGGCCCTATGCTTTTATTTTTTGTCTTTTTTAAAAACTAGGAATCTCAAGACTGGAGTGATAGGAGAGTGGAGAGGATGTTTGTCTTACCTGTGGTTGACTTCCTGGGTTCAATACCCTGTACTCTTCATGTTCCTCCAAGATCTGCTAAGCATAATCCTTGGAACAGAACTAGGAGTAAACTCAAAGCACTTCTGAGTGTGTCTCATCCAAATAAATAAAAAGAGGAATCCCATATCCTCGATACTACTATTCTGAATTTATATGGACAAGTTTAAGTACAGCCTGTTGTCAGAGCCTATTGCTTAAAAAAATACACATGCTGGGAATAGGGGTGGAGAGAGGACAGCCCTGCTGGTGAGAATGGCCCTGAGTCATTGTCACCTTAAATATTACCGTGAAAGATTTGTTATTCACTTTTGATTACAATAAAATTTTTTAAAAAAATATATAGCAGCTCGTCAATTTCTTTGTTTTGGTGTGGTTATTGAAGTTGTTGTTTCCATTTTTATTTATTTATTTTATTTTATTTTTCTTCTTTTCTCTTTCCCCTTTATATGCTATGACATGTTTTTCATCTCAAGACCATGGCTTTTATGTGGTGCTTATCTTTATTGTTGGAGTGCTCACTGGATATTTTATTTGACATCTCTTTTTGTACTGTTGTGGTGTTTCACCTTCTTTTTCTTCTTCGTCTCTCCAACCTAGGATGAGAGCCTCCAGAAAGATTCTGCCCATTTTTGGCGTATTTGATTTTTTTCCCCAGTTTATTACTTTTCTCTTTTTCAAAGAAAACCACATAACTTGAACTATCTAGTCCCACTTTCCAATTAGAGGGGGAAATAAGGGAGGTACCAAGACCAAACAGGTGTAAGATAACTAAGTAGTAAGCTAGGCACAGAGGGGACCACTCATTCTAGCAGCCCCGGGGATGAGGGAGGAGGATATGGGAGGCAGGACGGGAACAGAGATGGAAGGAGGACAATTTGGTGATGGGAATTCCCCTGATTTTATGTTAATATGTACCTAAAATATTATTGTCAACTATATGTAAGCTACTATGATTAAATAAAAATTATATTAAAAATATATAGTAGCTCAAAGAACCAACTGTTCTTTAAATTTTATTATGTTGCCTGTTCTGTTCATAATGGAAAGGAGCCTTTAACTCAAATGTGCATTTAATTTTTTATTTACTGATATTATGTGATTTACAATATTATTGATTATGGTTTCTCATGCACATAATTCCAACACAACACCCATCTCCTCCCTCTCTTTCAAACACTTAAATGTGCATTTTAAAGAAGCTATTTAATGCATTAATATGGTATAATAGTTTTATTAATTATAGGTGAATTATTTGAGCAAAGTTAGGCACAAGTGTTTATTAAGTAGATTTATGAAAATGGAGAATTTCTCATTATATATTAAAATTAAGGAAAATAGTATGTAAAACAACTGTGTATTACAGTACTGTTGTTATTAATTTTTATAGCTCTTGTTCATTACAGTTATATGGTTTTACACTGGATTAATATCTTGTGAAACTTAATTAGGAGCATTTATTTTAACTAGAAACTATTTTTAATTATTTTCACCAGCTTCTTATAATTAAAAACCAGAAGGATCATAACTTGCAAATCTAGGCTTTGTTTTAAGCAAACCAAGCTTTTAGAAAAACTATTTTTTGTCTCACAACCATTAAAATTGTCATAACTTTCACATTAACCTACTTTAGCAGAATACTATGACATTTTCAAATTCCAAGCATTTCATATTTTCTTGCTGCAAGTCCTCACACATTACTGTTCTGAGCTGGACATAATTTTAAAGTCACTTAATATTAGTTAAAGTTTGCATAGTGCTTACTATGTGCTAGCTCCTATTCTAAGAATATTATAAAAATGGATTTTATTTTTACTAGAGAGATAATATAAGGGGCTAGATACTTTCTTTGCATTTGGCTGACTTAAATTTGATCCCTGATATTGCATATGGTCCCAGGTATACCACCAAGAGTTATCTTAGATCACAAACCCCCAGGTCAGGGTATGGCCTCTCCAAAAACAAAAATCAAAAATTGCATAATTTAATTAATTTAGTATCCCATTATGACATTATTTTATTGTATACAGTTTGTAGAAGAGGACATTAAAGCAAAGAGTGGTTTCCTGACTTTAATAAAAGTTAAAGCAGAGACTCAACCTCATGTAGTCTCTAGTTCTAGAATCCATACTGTACTGCAATGAGGTACAGATGTCTCTTTAATGTTTCCAAAGTCAAATGTTTTCAGTGTAAAACAATCTTAACAGTATTTCTCTATTTACATCTCTCTGATATTTAGACCCTTGAGAGTTGTTTACTGACCATACAGCTTAGATGGGATTGATTACATGTTCAACCCTATGCTAATACTAACCTCTCTTTTTTTATAATTTGATTACAAACATGATTGTAGTTCGGTTTCAGTCATATAAAGAATACCCACCTTTGCCAGTGCAATATTCTCATTATCAATGCCCCAAATCTCCCACCACCCAACTCACCCCTGCCTAAGTTAAGGCAGGCTTTCTACTTCCCTCATTCATTCAGTGTAGTTATTTCTCTAACTGCACTCACCACTCTTCGTGGTGAGCTTCATATCATGAGCTAGACCTTCCAGTCCTCATGTCTATTGTCTCTGAGAATTATTACAAAAATGTCTTTTATTTTTTTAAATCCACAGATAAGTGATACTATTTTGTGTCTATCTCTCTCCCTCTGACTTATTTCACTCAGCATAATATTTTCCATGTACATCCATGTATAGGAAAATTTCATGACTGCATTTCTTCTGAAGGCTACATCTGCATAATATTCCATTGTATATATATATATATATATATATATATATATATATATACCACAGTTTCTTTAGCCATTCATCTGTTGAAGGGCATCTTGGTTGTTTCCAGAGTCTGGCTATTGTAAATAGTGCTGAAATGAATGTTGGTGTGAGGAAGGGATTTTTGAATTTTATTTTTGTGTTCTAGTGTATATACCTAGGAGTGGTATAGCTGGATCATATGGGAGCTCAGTTTTCATTTTTTTTTTTTGAGTCCTATAGTCTCTCCTAAGCTTGGCAGAAGGGCCTTTGGCCTGAAGCCCATGGTGGATTCTAATTTAGGTATTTGTCTTAAACAAATTTAAACATTTGTCTTAAACATTTTCTTTTTTTTTTTTAGAGGGATGCAAAATAAAAACAAGTGTAGAAAAACTGGAAGCTATTGAGACTTCTGTTATAATATACTTAACTTTCCTCAATTTCCCTTCTGTCTTCCATGTTTCCCTCCCTCCCCACTTCCCCTCTATTTCTTTTTTTTTTTCTATTTCCACTGTATAGATTTCAGTTCTAAAAATTTTCTTGTGTAATTCTTTTGATCATTTGATATTTTCTTTTTTTTATTAAGTTTATAAATATACATTTAAATATTACCTTTTATAATTTTTATAAGAATGCAAGACATTCTTGCAATAATAACTTTCAGACACAAAAGAGAAAAGAGCTGGAAGTTCCAGCTCACCTCAGGAAGCTCATCACAAAGAGTGATGAGTTTAGTTGGATAAATAACTACATTTTGAACTGTCCTAATAATGAGAATGTATGAGGGAAATTGAGAACCTGTTTAGAGTACAGGCGGGGGTCGGGTGGGGAGGAGGGAGACTTGGGACATTGGTGATGGGAATGTTGCACTGGTGATGGGTGGTGTTAAAAAAAATTATAAAAGGTAATATTTAAAAGTATATTTATAAACTCAGTTTTCATTTTTTGAGGAATCTCCATATTGTTTTCCATAAAGGCTGGACTAGATGGCATTCCCACCAACAGTGAATCAGTTCCTTTCTCTCCACATCCCCTCCAGCACCAATTTTTCTTGTTCTTTGTGATATGTGCCAGTCTCTGTGGTATGAGATGATACCTCATTATTGTTTTGGTTTATATCTTCCTGGTGATTAGTTATGTGGAGCCTTTTTTCATGTATCTTTTGGCCATTTGTATTTCTTCTTTGACAAAGTGTTCATTTCTTCTCTCCATTTTTTTAATATAATTTTTATTTTGATCATAGTGGCTTACATATTGTTGACAATATTTTAGGTACATATTTACATAAAATCAGGGGGGCTTCCCATCCCCAAATTGTCCTCCCTAACCCTCCGTTTTTGTCCTACCTCCCATTTCCTCTTCCCTCCCCCTCAGGGCGGCTAGAATATATGGTCCCCTCTGTATCTAACCTACTACTTAGTAGTCTTGCATCAGTTTGGTCTTGATGCCTCCCTTATTTCCCCCTCTAAGTGGGGGCAGGGCTAGCTAGTTCAAGTTACGTGGTTTTGCCTGAAAAAGAGAAAGTAAATAAACTGGGGTAAGGGTTTAATACCCCGAAAATGGGTAGAATCCTTCTAGAGGTTCTCATCATCAATTTGGGAAGTGAATGAGAACAAGAAGGTGAAACACTCCACCAGTACCAAAAGAAGTGTCAAATATCCAGTGAGGACTCCAGTTATATCAATAGGCACCACAAAAAGACAGATTAAAAATAATAATAAAAAAATAAGAAACAAACAAACAAACAAAAAAACACGCCATGGTCTTGAAATAAGAAACATGGCGTAGCACAAAACGAAAGAAGAGAAAGGAAGAGAGAAAAAAAAAAGAATAATTGGGGACAACAATTTCAATAATCACATCCAAACAGAGAAATCGACCAAAATAGCTAGGTAAATAAACATAATAATAACGATAATAAATGAAGGTAAGATATATATATAAAAATGTCCAAGGTTTTGTGTTTTTTGTATTTTTGTTTTTTTCCCTCCTGCCCTGGCACAGTAAATATTGGGGTTATTCGAAAAGGAATTCACTTGCCCTATGCGATATGGGGTTTCTCCGTCCTTGGAGTATATTGTCATGGGATCAGCTCTTTGCTCAGGATCATTACTCTCCCGGTGGTGGTTTTTTTTTTTTTTTTTTTTTTTTTTTTGGTGTGTGGAAGGCTTCTGCTCTGTCCAGGGTGATACAATCAGAGCTCTGTGTTTAGAGGTCTCAGTATCTGTACAGATCCTGAGGTAGGACTTATGGTGAAGTCAGTCTTTGTGAATCTAGAGGTTCTGTTACCTCAGTGCCATTTTAATTCATCTTCTATGGTTGGTGGTCTTGGTCTTTGCACTGAACCTAGGATGGCATCTAGAATAGCGTCTTTCTTTGTGCTTCCAGAATCCCCTTTCCGTTACAATTGTCTCTGCCGGACCTTTGGAACTGGGGATCATGCTAATTGTGCAGGTCTTAGCTCAAGCCCTAGACTAGGGCTTTTTTATTGGTCCCAAGATGTATACAGTCTGGTCGTGGTTCTAGCAGCCAGTCATCTGTAAATCACGATCTTGGCTTTTTGGACCTACCAAAGGGTGCCACGTCTTCTGGTTTTGTCTTGTCGTTAGCTGGTAAGGTAGGCTAAACTGCTCTAAGGTCAAGTTGATGGAATTAGATGTTTTTTCCCTGTGAAGTTCTGTCAGTGCCTTGTATATTTTGGATTTTAGCCCCTATCTGATGGGTATTGGGTGAATCATTTCTCCCATTCAGTGAGTGTCTCTTGTAATACTAACTTCTAACATTATTGTTTCTTTCTTCGCAAATCAGTATGATTTGTGTAAAAGTATGCGTTGACAAATAGTTGTGGTTTTCTTTGTTGGCCACCGGAAGTGTGTGAACACTGAGCCAGAGGACAAGAGTGACTCAAGCAGGGGTCCTCAAACTTTTTAAATAGGGGGCCAGTTCATTGTCCCTGAGACCATTGGAGGGTCTGACTATAGTAATAACAAAACTTATGAACGAATTCTTATGCACACTGTATATATCTTATTTTGCAATGAAGAAACAAAACAGATACAAATACAATATGTGACCCGCGGGCCATAGTTTGAGGACCACTGCAAGCGGTGTTTAGAATTGAGCATCTGTCAGCACACTTCATCTATCCAAATTTTATTTAAAATATCCACAAATATGAAAGGATGGAGGTGAGGGGTCAAGTGGTCTCAGATGCATTGATAGTGTTTAAAAAAAAAAAGCAGAACTGAAGATCAAAGCCGAAGACAATAACAATGTAATCAAGAGATCCAAGCTTTAACAATCCAAACTTAAAATGGGACTGTTAGATTGGCAGCCTGGGAGGCAAGGGGGTTGATGTGGGGTACACTTGGGGACCATTGGTGGAGGGAAGTGAACACTGGTGGCCCTGATTCATTATATGTCTGAAATTCATCTATGAAGGACTTTGTAAATCACAACGTTTTCAATAAAATAATTTTTTAAATCCAGAATGTAAAAGCTTTAAATTTCTTTGTGTTTAAGTTTTTACCAATCCTCCTATAGTTCCAAGCTTCAAAACAAATGCTAGCTTAGTTCTTCACAAAGTGAAGATACATACTAGTTGCTGTTCAACTAAATCTAAAAATCTATTGAAATATCCTTAGCAAATATTATTATGTGTGATAATCAACATTTTGTAAAAAATATTGAGTTACACATGACTTAGTTTGGGGTAAAGAGATCACTGCCAGTTACAAATGCAGTCCTGGGTGCTGAGCCAGGGCCTCTGCATGCAAAGCATGCACTGAGCCTGCTGAGCTGTCATTCTGGCCTATATCCAAGAATTTTAAATCTCTTGCTCTGTACTATAGGAAGCTGGGTGTATTTTATGAAACCACAATCTGAGTCTGAATCAGTAGTTCTGTGATGAGACCCACGAATTTGCATTTCTATCAGATTGCTGCAATCGGTCTCGAAACCACATCTGAGCAGCACTGTCTCAGGGGACTTTCAAAATAAGCAAATCTCTTTGCTCTGGTTTTTTCAATTAAAAATGATTTATTAAGTTTGTTCCACCACTGGTTGGGATTACAGTTTCATGTGTTTCTTCTCCATTGATGTCTGCATTTTCACAGGGGCTTATTAAAGATTACTAATCTTCCCTCAAAAGAAAAAATATAGTTCTTCATCTTGTAGACTTCTAAGGAATCTGCCTTTTTGATACATTACTTTGCTGTTCTTTTTCCTAAGTTATTAGGGCTTTATAGAGTTGCTACATATTTGGATATGCATACACATATCACATCATATATTTTTTCTTTATTCATCATTATCCATAGCCAGGCATATAGGTTGTTTCCATATCCTGGAAGCTGTGAATAATGCTGCAATGAACATACTGTACAGAAACTTTAAGTCAACTTCTATTATAATTTCTTTCCCAAATTTTTCTCTGAGGATTTTGATTTTCCCTAAAGATTTCTATTATGGCTACATACTATCACACTCACATGCTTATCTTCAATTAATCTACTTTATAGTAGGTTAAAAAGAAAATTTATTGCATTCTATTATAGTATAATAACATCTTACAAATAGAAAGTAGTCATAAGATTAATACCATGAAAACAATCTACTTGTTTTCTGATGAAGTCTCTGAGCCCAAATCTTTCTCTGTCTTAATTAAAAACAGGAAAAACAGAAAGTTCTGTTATAGCAAAAGACACCACATTTATTGATGTCAGACATTTACTTTTGCTTTTTTTCAAGGTAATTCTTTAAAATAGACCCATAACAGGAGAAAACTGAGTTCCTTCTCTTATAGCAACTACTGCCTAGTTAAGCATTCTCTGCTAAGAGCCAGCTCAGGGCAAAAAGAATACATTTCTCCTCTATGGTCTGGAACTGACTCACATCATTTATCTTAGCATTTTCTTTTCTTCCCACTTTCTGCAATCATTTTCCTATATAGGAAGATGTAGCGCAAATTTGGGAGGCCAATTTGAAAGTGCCTGCATTTAGAGTAAGGTGTAACCATAGTATTTCAGCTGCCAAAAGATTTTTCTATTATAGCATCTCGATATTACTTCTTCAATTCTATGAAATCTCCCCTTCATAATTTCACTTCCATTCAGAAACTACATTCTTAGATGTTTGCAACTACATTACCTAGCAAAGACGCTTGATGCTGCACACATAGAAGAAATCTTTGTGTCTGTATCTTGACAATGAAAATTAATAAGATAGTGTCCAGTATGATTTTGTTGAGTATTTTTTCATCTCAAGATACTTTAGAACTTTATTTGCCTCACTTGAAACTGATAATGGAAAATGATATTTGAAATCAAAATGAAATGGAAAATGAAAATTTTATATGTATTTGTAATAATAACCAAGAATAATGTTTGATATAAAAGAGAATATAAACATAATTTCATCCTGCATTTTTAAATTTAAGTGTATTCCAGAACTGTATTTTTATCAATTAAAGCTGCTTTTTAGTTATTTATTGATTTAGACATGAAGTATATGAGTGTGTCCCAAGTGCCACCATACTCATTTCCTGACATCTTCTTTTACACAAGTACATCTACAATAAATTTCAAACCAATGATGTATGATATTATTCAAGTCACTGCTAGTTAAAGGGGGAAAGGAATTTCTAATTGCATTCTTATACTTAGAAACATATAGTTTATTTGGAATATGACATTTGATGAAAGGCCTAAATGATCTTATCACCCTAGAACATTTACCTTGGTATTTTGTCACTTAGGAATTTTGTCACTATGTATTGTGTCACTAATATCTATATCAATAACAGAGAGTCAGTCTCTGGGGGTTCATGTAGACAGCATCAAATGTACTGACATTAAGTGGTGAATACATTCAGACTTGGAGATTTATGATTCACCCCTGCATTTTTTGTAGATACCTATTTATCAGCAAGAGAAGACTGCCACACAGAATAATACATAATAAAGAGAGATGAGTGCCAGTTCTGTTCTCAAAGATGGAACGGAAATACAGACAGACCATTGGGAAGGAGAGTTTGTAGATTTAGCTTGCTAAACAAAATATAATTCAAACCACATCAGAATATCAACACTGGCCTTCCATTAATTGACTCAGTGAGAGGATGAGAGTTTAAGAAGGAGCATAGAGGGGCCAGAGCCATAGAGCCGTCGTAGGGTGTTGGCCTTGCGTCTGACCCAGGATGAATCTGGGTTCTATCCCGGGCATCCCATAAGGTCGCCCAAGCCAGGAGCGATTTCTGAGCGCATAGCCAGGTGTAACCCCTGAATGTCACTGAGTATGGTGAAAAAAGGACAGGCATAGAGATCAATTACAATGCTGAGTTTTCCAGGCTGGGAGAGGCCTCGGTGAAGCATTCAGCACTTGATTCTAAGGCCAAAACTTAGTAGGTATTCAAGGAATTAGTAGTTAATTCAAGGAACAAGGCCTTACCTAGTGAGGTAACTATTTAAGGACCCATTAGTATTAGCTCCTCAGGACTTGGTGGGCAACTTACTTGATTAACATGACATAGACCATGAAAAAACTCCAATCTGCCTCTGAGATTTCTTACAGGCTTCTCTAGAACAAGGGAAGAGGCAGTAATACTCCTTAAAAAAAGAGAAGGAGTAGGGATCGAATGAGTTTAATGAGCAGAGATGAGAGCTAAAAATGAGATAGAAGCAATAAAGTGAGGGTTGAAAGCTATATACTTACTGCACCATCCAACACTCTACAAGTTGAGTTTTATTCATCCCTTTTATTTTATGAATAACTCAACAGTGTACCTTTAGCTGAGGGAGGGGAAAAGTGATGCTCAGTCATAGTTGACTCACCCTGCTTACAGGTCTTCTCCCCTCTCACCCCCCCCATGTGTGAATCTGTGGCAGGCAAGATGAGGGTCCCTGCCCCTTCTCTGTCAGTATTAGTGACACTATTTATCACCTTACCTCTCTCTGGAAACAGCTTTTATTTCTTAGGTCCCAGAAAAAGGGAAACTTTAGCAAGGAAAACACTGACATGACAAAGCTTTTAGTATCTCTGTCTTTAGCTTCTTTATGTACCCTGGTACTACTTTTCCCTCTCCAAACTCTCAGGAGAAAAATCAAACCAATTATGGGCTTTTCCCAGGGGCTGCTTTGAAAAGCTAATGAAAATGGTACTTGATGACTTGGACTGAAGAATTCCTTTTTAAGAACATTTTATGCCTGAAACTCTCGTGTCGACAGCTTTGTAAATCATGGTGTCTAAAATAAAATCAAATAGAATGAATAACCTCTTCTTAATAATAGAGAGAAAATAACAAACCCATCAAGTCCTCTTTAGAACCAAGGGCATACAGAGAAAATAAGAACTTTCACTGAAAACATAATCCAAGATAGTAGAGTTAAAAGGTCTTTGTTGAAAGAATAGTTTACGTGTCAAAAGGATCTATTTCTGTATTCTGTTCTTTTAGACCTGAAAACCTCAGGAGCTGTAAAGACTTTATGAGGTGATTTTTACATCAACACTTTTGCCTTAAAACTACAGAAATGCTGAGGATGTGATGGCACCTACAGGATAATTTGAGCCTTGGGGAGCCTGAGTAGATAATTAGGGGCTGACCTGGCTTGATCTGGAAAAGCTGAAGTAGGTGACATATTACTAAGGAAAGCCTCTGGTTGAAAAAGCTCTGTATTCCAATTAAAATAATTCCGAACTTGGATTCAAATTCTGACTGTGCTGGATATGCTATTTGGGGGGAGGTGTTTAGTGGGGTGGACACCTGGTGATGGTGCTCAGGGGTTACTCCTGGCTTTGCATTTATTAGGAAATACTCGTGGCTCTACATTTATTAGGAATTACTCCTGGTTGGCTCATTAGACCATATGGGGTGCTAGGGATTGAACCCAGTCAGCCACTTGTAAGGCCATTGTCCTACTATCACTCCAGTCCCAGAAATGTTGCTTTTAAAATAGATTTCCTTAACAAAATGAGGAAATGGAACTGGATTTCATTCACTCCGACAGTCATTCACATTATTGCCAGGCAGTGTTCCCTGGATGCATAAAGATAAGCGTTATGCAAACCTTGTTTCCAAGAAGTTGTCAATCAAGTGGAGGAGACAGCTGTTGCTTAAAGTTAGAAACCATGTGGAAAGCACTAGAATAAATGATAAATGTACAAAGTGCATTTGGGACGCAGAGTTATACCAAAAATAAACATCAAGTTGCAAAAAAGCAGGCAAAATTAAAATGTTTCATGCACAGAACTGTGTCCTGCTTAGCAAGCTGAATCAAGATAAGTACCAAGTATAAAAATCTGGCCTTATAAAAATGACTGTTATACTGAGGAATAAAAATTCTCTGTAGCTCTAACTAGAACAGAACATGTCTAGAGACTATATAAAAGAGAAAAAGAAACAGCACAAAATAATCTTTTTTATTTATCTATTTATTTTTATGATTTTTTTGTTTTGGTTTGGATATTGAAGTTGTTGTCTCCATTTTTTTCTTTTTTTCCTTTTTGCATTCGGTTTTTATTTCAGGACTGTGGTTATTATGAGGTGCTTGTCTTTATTTCTGTAGTGCTCACTAGATTTTTTAATTTGATATTTCCTTTTGTATTGTTGTGGTGTCCCACTTCCTTTTTCCCTTCCCCCTCTCAAACTGAGGTTGAGAGCCTTTAGAAGGACACCACCCATTTTCGGCTTATTTTATTTTTACCCCATTTTATTTCTTTTCTTTTCTTCAAACAAAACCACACAACTAGAACTATCTAGTTCTGCTTCTCAAATAGAGGGGGAAACAATGGAGGGTCCCAAGACCAAACAGTTCTATGATCACTAAGTAGTAAGCTAGACACAGAGGGGACCACTTATACTAGCAGCCCGGGGGGGGGGGGGGGCGGTAAGGGTGGGGGTTATGGGATGCAAGATGGAAACGAGGGTGGAGGGAAGAAAACTTTGTCGATGGGAATTCCCCTGATTCAATGTTAATATGTACCTAAAATATTACTGTGAAAGATATGTAAGCCACTTTGGTCAAAATAAAAATTATATATATATAAAGAGAAGAAACTGAAAAAGCTAGATTGGATTTACCTATGAACAATCTCAAAATGTTAATCCATTTGGCTATGAAGACACATGTAAAACTGCAAATTATTTGGATTATATGTTTGTTTTAAATGCATCAGTCTGGTAGTAGATGTTCTGCAGAGCTGAGAAAATATATGTATGCTGATTACACAGCGTTTGCCTTGCAAACAGCCGATCCTGGACCAAAGGTGGTTGGTTCGAATCCCAGTGTCCCATATGGTCCCCCGTGCCTGCCAGGACCTATTTCTGAGCAGAAAGCCAGGAATAACCCCTGACACCACCGGTTAGCCACCCCCCCCCCCAAAAAAAAATGCTGATTAGCTCCTAAAAACCTATAATGGAGAGAGAAGTGATTAGAGTCTTCATTTTATAATAGCATGGACAAAAATGGCTATATTTGAAATAAAATAAATATTTAAAAACAATAAGGTTTAGAATGTATGGACGGAGGTGACTGAAAGAATTGGCAATGTCAGCTCAATGTGTGATGTATGGAGTTTCAACCTATATATCTAAGTGGAGGATGGTGCGTTAAGATGATTGTGACAGAGAAGAGCTAGACATTTTAGGTGGGAGAGATGAATTTTATTTCTGATTGGAAGACTGAGAACTTCAATGTGCAGATTTGAGCTTGTTAAAATATTCCTGCTGGAGATTGGCATCTAGACGTCAGGGAAGAGAAATATATTGATCCTTTTTATATGCAGATTTAGGAAAAATGTAACTAACCAGAGAGGACTTTGGTAAGGACATGAATAAAAATCAAAATGAAGTAAAAATGAACATAAAACTGGTGTCTGTAGTTCACTACATCTGTCTGTAAGGAAAATTCAGTGTACTTTGGGGTCTGATGAGGTCAAGTTGATAGCTATTAGCCAGGTGACTAACATCTCTCACCATCACTTCTAAAACTTTTTCTAGTAGAATATACAGATAGTTTTTACATAGATCAATAACTCTTTAAGGGTAGTCATGATCACACCTTGTCTTTGAAGCTGTTTTTATGATTTTTCTAGAAATAGGCACAAAATATGATATCAAAACTACCGTGGGAAATATATTTTTGATATAGTTGGAAGGGGAATTCAGAGAAGGAAGAAAGCATCTCTGAACTTGTGTTGGGAAGTCTAAACACAATTAAGCAATAGGGGAAGGAAGGAGGATTGGATAAGGAGTGCCTCAAAATGTAGTACAGTTCTAAAACAGATTTGGCCAGACACCTTTGATTCTTCACAACAAAATTTCCAGTTGGCAGTATTCCATGTATCAGAGGTATTGAATCCCTGAATCCCTCCACCTTGCTTAGCCTTTGTCTAAAGGAGGCCCACAGAAAATATGGTTTTATCATAGTCAGTAGTGAACCCATTCTCTTCTGGATTTATTTTATCAATAAAAAAGTCATTAAACTAACAGTTTACCCCAAAGAAGGGTCCCTCAATAGTACCCCTTAATAGTATTAATAGCATTTAATAGTCACTACACATACCCCAATGACTCAGTGTTATTTCTAAATATTCCACTGGCATTTATGTACACTCTAGTCAAGGTAAAAAAAAAAAACTCAGACTCTATGTTCTTATAGCATTATTCAAGATTTTGCTTTGTGTAAAGTAGTAAAGTCTTTTTTAACCGCCAGTGTCTATTATTGTAGCTTTCAGTCAGAAGAAATATAAATATATACTATAAGAATTTTTAATATGCAAATTTAAAAACAATGTGATTTCTGGCTCAGGATGTTGCCATGACATAATTTGGATGAAGAGATCATAGATATTGCTATAGAAAGAAAGCCACAGCAAGTGGAGTAGACATGTTTAATAGAGGAAAATAAATGCTAGAACCTAAGTACCGGTAAATACATGAGATAACATAGAAATAGGCAGAGAAGGACCAGCATTGAAGACATAATAGAGTTAGTCTAAGAACAAACTTGGAGAACATCCACTAAGAGGTAGAAAATGGGAATTTGAAGTGTTTGCAATTCATCGTTTCTTGAAAACTATCCTCTGGTAGATTCTGATATGTCTTTCCTAGATTCATTGGAGCAAAGCTGAAAATACTGAATTGGAGTTCTGTTCAGGTGATCATGCATTTTAAGAGGAAACTCATTTTTCAGAAATAAAAGGTTGAGTAGACATTCAGTGAACTGCAGCCCTGAGAGACCATGTCTCCGGGTAAAATATGAGACTGTGAGAATAACTGATGAAATTCTTGAAGAATTCCTGAGCAGCTTCATCCTGAGTCAAGACATCTGAGGCTCTGAAATAATCTGTCATATTAAGATTAAGTTTGCTTATTTATTTTTTCCTTTCATTTAAACACTGTGATTACAAAGTTTTTCATGACTGAGTTTTAGTCTTATAATGTACACCATCCTTCTTCACCCATGAACAGTTCCACAATGTCTCCCCACTGACCCTCTCTGGAGCTTTTTGCTCCTCTCTCTCTCTCTCTCTCTCTCTCTCTCTCTCTCTCTCTCTCTCTCTCTCTCTCTCTCTCTCTCTCTCTCCCTGGCTCTCCAATTTTTTCCTTTTAGACACTGTGGTTTGCAGTAGTGTTAATCAAGGGGAACTGTGCATGTTACGTTATCTTCGCCAACACCCAGTTATTGTCAGAGTGATTTGTTCCAAAACTAATATTGTCATAGTGGTCCCTTCTCTACCCTAAGTGCACTGCTTTAGTATTTTGTTTGTTTATGGTTTGGCTTGGTTTTTTATTTTGAGGTCACACCTGGTGATGCTCAGAAGTTACTCCTGGCTATGTGCTCTTAGCTTGGGTGACCATATGGTGGGGGGATCAAACTGCAGTCCATACCGGGTCAGCCCCATGCAAGGCAAATGCCCTACTGCTATGCCATTGCTCCAGCCCTTGCTTTAGTATTTGTAGCAAGATATTATTTTTTACCATGGCTTGGTCTTCCTGGCACTCATCTTTAGAGGCTCTTGATATTATTTCCACACTAATTTTTTTTCTTTTTTTAGGAGGTAGTGCTCAGGGGTTACTCCTGGCTCTGCATACAGAAATTACTCATAGTAGTCTTGAACCATATGGAATGTCATGGATCGAATCTGGGTCAGCCGCATGCATGGCAAATACCCTGCTTGATATGCTATTGCTCCAATCTCATCTTTTATTTTTCTTATATCCCATAAATGAATGAGATTATTCTATTTCTAGCCATCTCCCTCTGACTCATTTTACTCAGCATAATGTTCTCCATATCCATGCATGTATTACCAAATTTCATTGCTTAATTTTTCCTACAACTGTATCACATTCGATGATGGAGATATGCCATAGTTTCTTTAGACAATCATGTGTTCTCCGGCATTAGGGTTCTTTCCAGGTTATGACTATTGTATATAGTGCTGTAATGACGTAGGAGTACACTGTTATTTTATTGTATTTTTGTGTTCCGAGTATATATACCTAAAAGTGCTATTGCTGCATCATATAGGAACTCAATTTCTAGTTTTTTGAGCAATATCCCTATTGTTTTCCAGAAAGATCAAACTAGTCAGCATTCTAACCAGCTATGAATGAGAGCCTTTTCTCCCCATATTTGTTTCAGCACTGATTGTTCTTGTTCTTTGTGATGTGCACCAGTTTTTGTGCAAATCAAAACAACAATGAGGTATCATTTAAGTTTATTTCTTGCTTAACACTCAAGTAGGTGTTATCCCTCCCCCAATTCCATATTCTATTATCACCTGGATGGTCAGACCCAGCCACATCTGGGAGGGATCTGTAGTTGGGAACAAAGGTGTTATCTGGGGGAAGGTGGAGAATAGGTAGCAAGGATCATGAAGAGCAGCAGGAAAGAGCTGCATGAAAAGCTTAGCTTAGAAGTCATGCTGAGAAATGCACATGGCAGGTAGGGCCATGTAATAAAACTGGCTGTCTCCTGAAACTTCATCTGACTGCTTGTGACTCTCTCTGCCATTATCCTGCAGCCTTCTGTCCCTCCTCCTGGGCCAAGGGGCTACAGGCGCCTTGCCAAGAAAGGCCTCACCCCAAAACTAGAACCTTATAATTTATATTTATACAACAACTAGGTTTCTTTGAGCAATTAAAAAATAGAAACTGAGATAGTTTTTTTAAAACCAAACTCAAGACAAACTCAGGAAATTTGGGAAGGCTAAGGTATAGCTTTAGACAAATAATTGGGAAAGATAGCATGGGTTAGATATGTCCAGACAAGACAGTTTCTTGACAAGCACCTGGTAATGAAATGAGCTATCAGGTCAAGGATTAAGCTTATAGAATCTGACTAGAAGAACTAAGTAACAGTGCGTAAGACTTCAAATGAATTGGGCAGAAGTGATGTATTAAAGGTGAGAGCTAAGGAAGCTAGCATTCATTTTTAGATTTACTAAGAACTTTTAGGTAGCTGTTATATGTTAGGAATTTTAATGTTTTAACAAACCAAGTTGTAATTGGAAGGTTAATAGCCCATTGGAAGAAGCCAGCCTAAGGTTGAAGCTGTGTGCCAGGGACAGCATGTTGAGAAGAAAAGCTTGAGAGAAAGAAGTAGATTTGTAGCTACTAAGTGTGTGGTGGGAGAGGATGAAATGATTGTAGCATTTATACCTTCAAGGATAAAACAGACCTGGTGGAACTGAAAATGAACTCTCAGAAAGTTACTTCTCCCGGAGTGTAGCAGAAAGTAGAGCATGATAAAAAGGAATCTTAAAGAAAGGAAAATGGTGTCAAATATATATATATATATATATATATATATATATATATATATATATATATATATACAGCATATTGAACTGTCAGATTGTTTCTATGTTTGTTTGAGGGCCATACTTGACTCTGGCTCAAGGGTCACTCCTGAGGGTCTTAGGATACGAAATGGGGTACCAGGCACCAAACCTGCATCAACTGAGTGCAAAGCCCTATCTGTTATATATTCAGTCCAGCAGCACAATCATAACCTTTAAAATTCTTTTTGCAGCTTAAGAACCCTATGGAAATCTTGTCTGTCTCTGCACTGGATAGAATGTTTAATTTTCCTGATTCTCTACTACAGTTAAAGTTTCAGGAGGATTTAGCAGACTAAAAGTTTTAATTTTTGCTTATTTATTTATTATATTATTTATCTTTTATACTATTTCCATAAAGTATCACCAGAATGATAAAGCTAAGTTTCCTTCATTTAGTTTAATGCAACATATTCTGGTATGCTGAACCTGATCTACTTAGAAGGAAAAAAATAGTAGTAAAGGAAGAAAAGAGAAAGGAGAGCATTTAAGACGCCTCAATCTATTGCATATTGTGGTTAAAATAGATTAAACACCTCATCTCCTGTGACCAGGGAAAACCTAATCTCCTTCTCTACCTCCATTTATTATTTTGAATATCATCAATATCTTCATAAAGAATTTTGCAAGAAAAGTTTACGGATTCCTGGAACAATACAGAGAAGATTAGCAGGCCACGCAAATTCATGAAGCGTTCCATATTTAAAAAAAAAGAGTTTACGGATTCCCTATGTATTTTAACTTTGTCACATGGACAAAAACACAGTAACAAATTGATAATTAAAATTCGAGCATGTTCAGCCAGAGAGATAGCACAAAGGTAGGGTGTTTTGCCTTGCATGCTGACAACCAAGAATAGATGATGGTTCAATTCCTGGCATCCCGTATGGCCCCCCAAGCCTGCTCTGAATGCAGAGCCAAGAGTGACCTGTGAGCACTGCCAGGTGTGCCCACTCCAAATCCCCAAAATTAAAAATTTAGAGGATGCTATTAACTTTCAGCTGCTTTTCATTTCAATTTATTTCTGCTATAGTTATATTAAATACTATCAAAAGCAAGCTCTGAGACTGTGTCCAAAATTCATGTGTGTCTTTACAGTCCTTGCTTTTCCATCTCTACATTTTCTCATCTGTAAGATGAAAACACCTATTTTAATACATTTCTGGGTGTTTTTGAGAACTTTTTTGAGAACCACTTCAATGAAAGATAGTCCTTGAATAAATTAGCATAGATGTTTAAAGACTAAATGAAGAACTATTGCTGAATCTCTCCAGTTAACTCTATTATACCAAAAACTCAGTTTATTTTATTCTTTCCTTTCCAGCTCTGTATCCTTAAGCAATTAACTGGAGTTCCATGTCTTGGTTTCTTCACATGTAATATGATTCATAATATTCCTGGTTTTGTTTGTCTTCAATTATTTTTATTAAAGTAACATTGCCTCTTAACTTCATGTTTCATAAAGATTAAGAGAATATATTTCACATATTTATTATACTTCTTAATGTCTCAGTAATAAAATGGAATTTTTGTTAGAAAATAACAGCCTGACAAATGAATGGCTTTTGCTTGTTATAAAAATATTCAAACATCTTTAAATTAGTACAAATATATGTTTCTTTCAAAACATTTGAACAGAGACTTGCTTTAACTTATGATAGTCACATTTAAATAAGAAAAAATTCTTTTAAAATAAACACAAAATTGTAGAATAAAAATGTGTCTTTCTTAAAGCAAAGGGTCATTTTACATTTTATTCTCTTATGAAGTATTTTTTAAAAAATGTACATGTATATTCAAATTATTTAACTTAATACTCTTTAATTGATAAAAATATAGTTTATGTATCTAGGAATAATGCATGATAAATAATTCTGGATAAGTATATATAACACAATATAACTATTCTCAAAGAAAATTTATTTCTTGCATTTAAAAAAACTAATAAATATATTTACATGTATAATGATAAAATTCTAACATACTTTAACCTTTTATATTTTTTCAAGATAATAGTTGGAGAAACTGCTGTGTTTTGCTTACAACTAGCCACAAGGGATTTTGAAAACCAGGAAAAAACTATTATAACTGGAGACTGCTGCTATATAAACCCACTGGTGCGGAGAACTGTACGATTTCTTGGTAAGTGTCCATTAAATTGTTTTTTTTTTTTTTGTCACTGAGACAATGTTTATGTATATGTTAACCTTTAAAAACTGCTTTAACTGTGTGTAAATATTAGTGATAGTTTTTGAAATGTTTTCTTTTGCTGTAGAAATTAATAGTACAAGTTATCTCTTTTGAATATTTTAAGACTGGGTGATCTTTTCAAATTGCTTTAAGGTAAAACATAATGTAACACCTGGCTGTTTATAGTTATCTTTTATTTTGTTTTGTTTCATTTTTTGGTCTTTTTTTGTTTTTGTTTTGGGGCCACACCCAGTGACAGTCAGGAATAATTCCTAGCTATGCGCTCAGAAATTGCTCCTGGCTTGGGGGACTATTTGGGACACTGGGGATCGAATTCAGGTTCATTCTGGGTCAGCCGTGTGCAAGGCAAGTGCCCTAGCACTGGGCTATCACTCTGGCTCTGGATGTTTATAGTTGTTAAGAAAGTAAAAACCTGGGGCCAAAGGACTAATACAGCAGGTATTAGGTATTAGGTAAGACTCTTGGCTTGCACCTAATACAACATATGGTCCCTTGAAATCCTATCAGACATGATCCTTAAGTGCAAAGCAACAGTAAGCCCTGAACCCTATGTGTGGTCATAAAAGAAACAAAATATAAAAACTTACACAAAAATATATTACAATTATTTGAGTTTTTTTCAAAACATTTCAAAAACAATACATTATAATTTAGATAGCATATTTAATAATATGAAAGGCAAGAAAATTAGCTTGGTAAAAATAGTATTTCTTGCACTACTGATGAGTTGTTTTAATATAAATAAACATTCTGGGGGCCAGAGCAGTGGCTCAAGTAGTAAGGGGCCTGCCTTGCCTGTGCTAGCCTAGGACAGACTGTGGTTCAATCTCCGGCATTGTATATGGTTCCCCAAGACAGGAGCAATTTCTGAGCGCATAGCCAGGAGTAACCTCTAAGTGTCACCTGGTGTGGCCAAAAAACAACAACAACAACAACAAAAATTCTACCCCAGATTTATCAGAATTTAAACTTATAATTTTATATACTAAATAACATTTTATTTATTTTTTAAAATTTTGTTAGGCTTTTTATTTTTACAAAACTGTTAATGTACGATTTTATGCAGAAAACTTTCTAGAACCACACCTGCATAGTGTCCACCTCCCTATCTCATTGTCCCCAGTTCCTAAGCCCCCACATACACCACACTATATTTCCTACTTAAAACCAGTTCTCAGTTTCTCATGTCTTGGGGCATTTTTTTATTTTTCATACTATATGTTTTTGTATATTATATATAAGAGATCATTCTGCATCTATCCCCTCCTTTTGACTAATTTCATTCAGCATGATACTCTCCAGATTCACCCATGTAGCAGCAAATTGCATGATTTAATCTCTTTTTAAAGCCAAGTAGTATTCTGTTGCGTATATGTGCCATGGCTTCTCAATCTAGTTCTTGGATCCATTCTTGGATAGTTGGATAGTTTCCACATTTGACTATTGTGAATGGTGCTACAATAAATATAGGAGTGCAAATGTCTATTTTGGATAGGAGTTTTTATTGTTAGGGTAAATGCCAAGTGGTGGAAACATTAGTTCATAGAGAAGCTGAATATCTAGTTTTAATTTTTAGGAAGCATTTATATTGTTTTCCAAAGACATTAAACCAGTTGACATTCTTACAAGTAGTTGAAGTACAATCCATTTTCTTCCACATTCATGCAAACACTATGTTTACTCTTTGTAATGCGTGGTAGTCTCACTGGTGTGAGATGATACTGCATTATTTGATATGTAATTATCTTCTGATAAGTGATACAGAATAGTTTATATACTTTTTGCCCACTTATATGTCATCTTTTAGAAAATATCTATTCCTCTCTTCTCAGATATTTATTTATTTAATTTTTTGTTTTTTGGGCCATACCCAATGATGCTGAGGAGTTAATCCTGGCTCTGCTCTCAGAAATCGCTCCTGACTCGAGGGACCATATGGGATACCAGGGGATTGAACCACAGTCCATCCTAGGTTAGCTGTGCACAAGGCAAATGCCCCACTGCTTCACCACTGCTCTGGCCCCTCTTCCTCAATTTTTAATAGGGTTTCTTTCTTTCTCTTATATATCTTGGATATCAACCCATTATCAGATGAGTGGTGGCAAATATTTTCTTTTATTCTGTGGATTGTCTTTTTTGTTCTGGTCAATGTGTCCGTTAGAATATGGAAGCTTATTTAATGTCATTCATTTGTTAACCTTTTCCTCCATTGGTTTGGCCATAGTATTTAATCATTGAAGATACTACTATAGAGAATGGGGAGAAAGAAGGGAACCAAGCAACACGAGGCTTGGCAAGGCTCTGTTTTTTTGATCTGTACAGGCTCTTTTTAAGCACAATTTTACAGGGGGTGGAGAGAGAGCAGAATGAAACAGCCCGCATTACAGAAGTCATTTTACGGGTAATCTTTACATGCCATCTTTACATAAGGAGCACAGGAACACCTCAGGGTTAGTGAAGTTTCAAGGATGTTACAAGCTTCCTGGAATGTATGCCTGATAGGAAACTGTGATATTTCTTAGGGCTCTGGGACTAGCCAATGCTTTAGGTTATGTACTCTGGCCACACCAGACTGAATTCCATATTAGGGTTTGGTCTCTGACATGTCCCCCTTCTGTGTGTAAAAGAAAAGGTGGGTGAAAAGCCTGTCTTAGGCTACCCAGTGGGCTCCCAGTGTCAGCACTCAAATCAATGAAATAATTTCGTTCTGCCCAATCATTAATTATATGCGGGACTGTGACTCTGACTCCTGGCATGGAGCTATTCCCGTCTTTGGCAGCTCCACAGCCAGGACCACAAGGATGGTCTGATTAGCTTTTCAAGCTGCAGGGCATCCTGTGGAAGTGGTCCTTCAGGGCTTAAAAGCCCAACAGAAGCTGGGTCAATAAAGTCAGCGTCCAGAGGCTCTGATACCTCCAGACTTTGGTAATGGACCGCTATTGTCTTTTTGGTGGCAGAGTCAACCTGAGTTTTAACAAAATCTGTTAATTTACTAAATGCCCAAGGGCCAAAAGAAATGAGCAGCAGAAATCCTATGAATGGTCCCAGCAAGCTAGGTAATAAGGTTGAGAGCCAGGGGGACGTGTCAGAGACCAAACCCTAATATGGAATTCAGCAGGACAAACTGACATTTTAATTCTAAAGTACCTTTGTGAATATTTGCAGGTATCAAGAGAATATCTTCTTGAGTTGTGTACTTTCATGTTTTTGATACCATTTCCCCATTCTGGGAAAATAAATGGGTTGCACATCCCTTCTAGGAATGTGTACTTGTTCTTTTCACTATGAACAAATCTATTTGTTCTCTTAGATGAGTATCTAATTTTTCCTCTCCCCCAATAAATTTATTTGACTTAAAAAACAGTCCTTTTCCAGATTATAATCATATAGTTTCCTATGTGTTAACCAGGAACACGTGTTATAGCAGGCAAAAATGAATTATTGGGTTAAATAAAATGAATGCATCTTGGCAAAGATTGCAAGGATATGGAGAAGATGTGGAAATGAGGACTAGCAAATGTAGGATTCTTTTTTTTTTTTTTTTTTGGGGCCACACCCGGTAACGCTCAGGGGTTACTCCTGGCTATGCGCTCAGAAGTCGCTCCTGGCTTGGGGGACCATATGGGACGCCGGGGGATCGAACCGCAGTCCGTCTCCTAGGCTAGCGCAGGTAAGGCAGGCACCTTACCTCCAGCGCCACCGCCCGGCCCCAAATGTAGGATTCTTTTGAGCTCTGTTATCTTATTTTTTTTGCCTCTCTCAAGTTAATGTTTACTTATATGATTCATTATATGTTGATTATATATTAAGATAAAATTTTTCTTGCTTCCTTTTAAATTTTATATAAAACTCAAATAATTAAGCTTTGTTTCATTGCCATTATTTTGTAATTTTGTATGTCCAAAGTTTATGTGCATGAGCCTAATATGTTCTTACATATTATTTTGAAAATTAAATGTCTAACATACATCTAGTGCTGGAAAATTAATCTATCCATTTCAGCTTTCCTGGTGATTTTTATACAATTCCCAACAGTCATACATATCTCTAAGATCAAAAGCAATGAATCATTATAATAGAATTCTTTGGGAATCAGTTTCGTATAAGTTTAAAGTTTTCAAATGAATTTCATTTTCCAAAATTAATAAAATAGAAATATTCCTATGAATATCACATACAAAAACTTACCTATATACATATAAGTGAAAATATAAGCTGATAATTCATCCTCACTCAGCTAAGCAGGAAACATAATTTTGGAATAAGTGACAAAATGCTCCCAATTAAAAATAAAATTTTAGTACTCAAGTATATCAGAAAGTTCCTGATAACTTAGGAGCATTTATGTACTTGACTTTGTAACTTCAGTTATCAAGGCTAACTAACTTTATTTATTTATTTATTTTTATAGAAGCACTATGACTTATAAAGTTATTATAGTTGAGTTTTTGAAATACAATGTTCCAGCAATTATCCCGCCACCAGTGTCAACTCCCCTTTATTAATGTTCCTGGTTTCCTCTCTTACCAACTTCCTACCATGAGCCTGCCATAATGATTCTTAGAATATTTTTTAAGTTCTGGTGTAAAATTAATGTATCTTAGTACAATAAATATAATTGAAAATTATAATTTTTATTGCTTTACTGTTTACTAGACTACACATAAACTCAATTAAATGCACAAAAGATAAGGTGGAACTAAAATATGAACTGTTATATTAAAATATTATATTAAAATATATTTCTGAAGGCACATTGGATATTAGTCTGAAAACATTGTGTTTTAATTAAGGTTTTTTACAATATTGAGGAAAGCAAAAACTGATAGCATTGATTTTTTTAACTGTTAATTGGCACCTCCAGCAGAGTTAACATCAGTTTGAATAATCTTGAAAAGCATTATTGAAAAGAGACAACTGTTAGCATGATATTTTGAAATATTTGAAATATTTTGAAAAATAAGTTAAAAGTCAAGATTAATTGTTTAATAGAGAATAACTCATGGAAAATGGTCTCTTACTTTAAAAAAATCATATTACCCAGCAAATTCTAAAATTATTTTATTTTTCTTTTTGGGCCATGCCTGGTGACACTGAGGGGTTTCTCCTGGCTATGTGCTCAGAAATTGCTCCTGGCTTGGGGGACCATATAAGATGCTTGGGGATCGAACGTAGGGTCCTTCATAGGTTAGTGCATGAGAGGCAAATACCCTACCAATTGTGCCACTGCTCCAACCTCAAGCCTTAAAATTCTTAACTTTTCAAACTTTTGTCTTTCATACTCATGTCTCAAACCTGACATGAATAAAAATATAGCCACTATTGACTATATTAACATGATGTTACTTCGGACAAAAGGATGCAAATGAGACGGATAGGTACATACATAAATTATTATGTATATACCTCACTGTTGTTTTATCGTAACAAGAAATGGAAAGTAAATTTCAATATTAAAATGGTTTATTTTCTTTCTTAGGAATTTATGCATTCGGACTGTTTGCTACAGATATCTTTGTAAATGCTGGACAAGTAGTTACAGGAAATCTGGCTCCACATTTCCTTTCCCTGTGTAAACCTAACTATACAGCCCTTGGATGTCAGCAATACACCCAGTTCATCAGTGGGGAGGAGGCCTGCACAGGCAATCCTGACCTCATTATGAGAGCAAGGAAAACATTTCCATCCAAAGAAGCAGCTCTTAGTGTCTATGCAGCGATGTATCTGACAGTAAGTACCAATGATGAACCAATTTTGCTCTGTGTTCATTTCTCCCACCATGTTTCTCTGTTTTAATGAAGGTCCCATTACCAGCTTTCTGTGGGTCATTTAATTTATCTTAATAATAGCTGTTGATAATATGAAATCAGGTGACTTTTCTGAGGTTGTGTATGGATAGTTGCATTTATACTTGTGAATAAGTTTGTATTTGTGTTAACTGTGACTTAATGTTAATATGTCGGTCTGATAGCCATACCTCTGACTATGGAAGAGTGGAAATAAGAAAGCTACCCAGGGTATTTAGTCATTTACTCAAGCTCTGATGTTTTCTGTTAGAGATACAGTAAGATGCACTTATTAATTTGAGGAAACTTTATTGTAACATATCAAGCAATATTTTAATTTTCCCCACAGAACTAATCAAAATATAGTTCTAAGTAATTTACAAAATTTGCTATCATTAATAAGGGGAAGAATTCCAATTTTGGGATATCTCTGTGGAAGTAACAATCATGGCTGGATAGAGAACTGTCTGCAAGAATGCAAAGAATAAGCAAAACTCTAGATTCTATTGACTCTTGTCTCTATTATTATCAGCTTTGTCCTCTATCACCAAGATCTACCACCCAGCTATACAGTTGAAAGGTTCTCTGTAGGTCTTTGTATTGATTCAGTAGGAAATTAAGAGGTGAGAGCTTGGAGAAATAGTACAATAGGGAGGATACTTGCCTAGCACATCTTCTGCCCTTGTTTGATCCCTGGCACCATATATAGTCTCCCAAGTCCTGCCAGGAGTGATTCCTGCACACAAGAATTTTGGGAGTATGCCTTGAGAACTGCCAGGTGTGACCTAAAATCAAAGCAGAGAGAAAAGTTGAGATATTTGATGAGATGAGTTGCGAGAAAAGTTGAGAACTCTAAGAACTTTTGAATTCTTTCTAATGATGTCAATACTACTTCTTTATAATTTTAGCTCGTTACCTAAAACATAAAGAGACTCAGAACTGACTTGAAACAATAACCAATCATTTCAAATGACTTGAAAAACACTTACATTGAAGAACTATTGACTCTGGAATTGTTTCTTACTTTTCTACCGTGATATTTCAGATTAACCATAACTGAAGATGAACATGATATCTTTGAAAATGTCAAACACTTATGTGAGAATTAAAAATGAAGACCACAAATTAAAGGGAATGTGTAGGAATGGGTAACTAGTATTGTTTATACCATTGCTACAATGGTAGGCTGATTTTAGAGTGTATGTATATGCATTTTGATATTTTAATACTTTTATTTTGGGGTCAAATATAACAGTGGGTAGGGTGCTTGTCTTATGTGTGGCTTACCCAGGTTCAATTTTACAATATTTAATATGGTCTCCCAAGCACTGCCAGGAATAATTTCTGAATGCAAAACCAGGAGTAATACTGAGTGTCTATGGGTAGGTGTGAGCCCAAAACAAACAAGCAAGGAAAAGAATTTTGTTCTGCTTTCTTTGGGGACCCTACCAAGTGATGTCTAGGGAGCCTGCTGGCCACTCCTAGTGATAACCCAACCACAGTAGTAGTTCTGTTCTAAGGCCCAATGATACAGTACTGCTGCATTGAGTACTGTAGTATTAGAAGTTACAAGAACCAATAAGAAATGCTTGCGGATCCTCGAGGGCTACAACTGAAGATACCCAAGCAGGGGTCTTCAAACTACGGCCTGCGGGCCACATATTGTATTTATTCCCATTTTGTTTCTTCACTTCTAAATAAGATATATGTAGTGTGCATAGAAATTTGTTCATAATTTTTGTTTTTATTATAATCTGGCCCTCCAACAGTCTGAAGGACAGTGAACTGGCCCCCTGTTTAAAAAGTTTGAGGACCCCTGCAAGAGAGTGTGTGGTGTTAGGGATTGAACCTGTGTTAGCATCCGGAAGGCATATGTGCCATCATCTCTGTACTATTGCTTTTACCCCTATTCTTACGCTTTTAAACCAAGTTAATTTTATTCATCACTTCCTGACTTAGAAAGAAATCTCATCAAGAAAATTGTTATAGAATTAAGACTCAACTCCCACACTTTTTTTTATTATTCTCTGTTTTCTGACTTCTGTCTGAATTTTCCTTTGTGTCCTCTCAGTTCTTCCAAATGATTATGTTTCATTTAATTTATTTATCCCATCAGTTTTGTGTTTTATTCCACATTCGAATGCATATTTTATACATGAGATGGATTTGCTTATTTCCATATCACTGACCTGATTTACTGTATATCCCACCATTCCTACCATATGAAATATTCAGCTATAGTGTAGAGATGTAAAACTTATGATTTTTTCACTTATTGTTATCTAACTGTGATATTATTATATATTATGCATATATATGGGAGGATTTGGAAATGAATTTTAATATACATATATTTTCAAGCCCATGTCTTGAGAAAAAATTCAGATTACTCCTGGACTCCACATACTATTACCCATAATCTTAATACTGCTAGGTGTTAGACATTTGTTTTTGTAAAAATAGTAAATCTAGGCTCTTCCTATGAATATGGTAAATGTGGCAACTATACAACTTGCAGTGTTAACAAAGCTAGCCTTAGGAGCACTTCTTACCTTGGAAACTTTTGAATGATCTAGGGACATGGTACTTGATTCATATGTAGTTAGGAAAGGGGCTAACAAACTTTCTGTTCAATTGCTTAAATGAAAAAGGCCAATTGGCAAACTGAGTTTGAGAACTTCTGTGTTACTATAATAAAATACTCTTATTCTATTCTAAATATTTTCAGAGGCATAAACAGACATTATCCTTGTCTGTACTAGAATACTATTATTTTTTAATCCCTGTTCCATTGACATTTGTTTTAGTCACTTTTTTTTTTACTTGGTTTGTTTTAGTAGATTACTTATAGGAATTTATTTTAATAACTTCTGATTTAGGAATTATATTCTGTTAGTTCTGAAGAAAGACTTAGAGGTGTCCTTAGTAGTAACAATAATTGTCATAATTATTATAATAATAAAAATCATTGTATATTAATATGTCACACTGTAGCTGCTTCACCTTTACTAAATCATATATACATAAAATTAAAATGTATTTATTATTTATGCATTTCTTGTATTTCACTGAAGTTTACAATGCCTGATTAAATTACAATTATTATTTTTTAAAAATACAGTTATTATTCTCATTTTTCAATGTGGACAATCAAACAGAGAATTGAGTTGCATGGGCCTCTGAGAGCCACATCTTTCCCTGGCTACAATGACTTCAGATGTTCCTGAGATAGAAGACTAAAACATTATTAACTGTAACACGTGTGTCTGCTGAATTTTTTCCTGCATAAACTCAGAATAAGATCAACATGGTTAGTGCCAACTGTTCAGATGGTTAAAGAAAAAGAATTTCATAAAAGCCATAAATGTATAACTAATCAGCAATGCAGACTAAAAAACATGATCCTTGCTTATAATTACATTGAAGAATACCTCTGTCTCTTTAACAAAAGATTCTGTTCTTTGCTAACTGCTTTTCTCTCTTCTCTACCATCAATTTGTGAGTGTATGTGTGTGTGTGAGAGAGAGAGGAAGGGAGAGGGAGAGACAGAGAGTGGGTGGGCGGCTGCTATGGCAACTCTGAATATAACTCCTGCTGCAAATGTAAGCCATTACATTCAGGTTTTGCTATTATATTTGAACTTATATACAAATATATTTTCCCCAAATTAGCTAGAAACACCTTGAGAGAACTTTATAATAGGAATGTTGGAGTGTTTCAAAGTAATCTAGTCTCAAAAAACACTTGCCAGAATGTTGATAAGTGAGAAAAAAAAAAGGAAAAACCGCCATATATTCATTATTCTCTATAGAAATAGGCCTGTTGTTTTTAGGTGAGATGAATGTGTCTCATGTGTGTACGTGCTATAAACATATGTGGGCACATGAATAACAATAATAGCTGAACCCTAACAGAGTATGTGAAGAACTAAGTAATATTTTCTCATAATTCTCTGTGGATTCATAAATAAAATTAAAGAAATTGAAGTCTCCTTAGCTTAGACTTTAATTAAGCTTTGGGGGATAATTTAATTAAAAATTACTTTTTTTTGATTACTGAGAACTTTCAGGAAAACAAAAAAAAAACCATATCTGGGGCTGGAGTGGTGGCGCATGGCATAAGGTGTCTGCCTTGCACAGGCTAGCATAGGATGGACCGTAGTTTGATCCCCTGTAGTCCCATATGGTCATCCAAGCCAGGAGCAATTTTTGAGTGCATAGCCAGGACTAACCCTTGAGCATCACCAGGTGTGGCCGAAAAACAAAACCAAAAACAAAAAACAAAACTATACCTATATTTGCAAATGCTGCTTATATTTTAGGAAAATTCTGAAAGTTATTTAACCCTTCGATATTAAATTTGTCATTTGGTGTTAAATTGCAATAAAGCAATACATAAATTAACTTTTTGGAATAATATTTAAATTTGCCTAGATATACATATAAATTAAAATTTTATGTATAAAGAGATTTATATACAAAGTATATAAATATAATTGTAAATGTATAGATATAATATGTAGACACATAATATTTCTATAAATATAAAATATATTAAATATATATAATTGGTTGTTTTTCCCAATTAAATCTAGCAAACTTCAAAGTTGACAATATAGGGCAACTTTTCAGATAACTTCATAAATCTCTGAAAAGGAAAGATATACAATAATGTCTTCGGTCATTTTAGATTTTTCTAAAATAGTGTTTTGTTTTTTTATGTTTGTTTTTGATTTTTGGGCCACACCCGGTGACGCTTAGGGGTTACTCCTGGCTATGCGCTCAGAAATTGCTCCTAGCTTGGGGGGCCATATGGGACACTTGGGGATCAAACTGTGGTTCGCCCTAGGTCAGCAGCATGCAAGGCAAATGCCTTACCACTTGCGCCACCACTCCAGCCCCTAAATTTTTTAAATAATAATCAGCAGCTTTTGTTTGCCTGCTTCTGTTATATCTCTTGCATGACTAATTTCCCTAAATGTGAAAACAGCAGTAGTCTCTTACCTTAATAAGCTGCAGCTTGGTCTTGAGTTTTTCTAGTGTTCATTACTTGCTGCTCTCCTGATTTCCATTCTGTTGACCATTTGATTGAGTATTACATGACATTGTAACATAGTTGGGCCTCTTCCAGTCTCAAAATGTCCTTATGCCAGTGTATATTCTCTTAGATAAACTGTTCAAGCTGTCAACATATTCTTTTGGCCCAGTTTGTGACAAGGTCAGTCTGATTTAAATGTGGAGAAAAAAAATGGGAGACTTCATCTAGATGTGATATCATTGTTCAGGGATAAGAGGACTTTTCATGAATCATGCAATTTATAGACATTTCCTACATATTATTAGAAATCTCCAAAATATTATTTCCTTCTCCCTCATTGTTGGTGATCAAACATCCATCTGATCTTGATTTCACTTCTCAAACAGAAAGTTCTTCTAATAAACTTATTATTTACCATGGATAGCAGTAATTGTTCACAGAGAGAAAAGACAAAATATAAATAAGCACATCTGCAGTGAACTGTCTGTATTTTTTTTTGCGACTGTTTACCTAATCTTATAAAGAGTCATGAGCAGATCTTTACTGTAGACTACCAGAATTTTGAAAAAAGCATGCCATGTTACTTGAAGCAGTTAATTTCATGTGACTGAGCAGGGATTGGATCTGAAGAGAGAGTTGACAGAAAAAAAATATTCTGGACTTGTTTTATGTATTTGTCTTTGATAGTTGCTGAGATTTGGCTCATAACAGAAAACTATTACTCTAAACCTTCATAGTAGCATGACGAAAATTTTTTTTTCAATTCTTTTTTTTTTAATTTATTTATTTATTTATTTATTTTTAGTTTTTTTTTAATTTTTATTTTTTTATTTAAACACCTTGATTACATACATGATTGTTTTTGGGTTTCAGTCATGTAAAGAACACCACCCATCACCAGTGCAACATTCCCATCACCAATGTCCAAGTCTCCCTCCTACCCACCCAACCCCCGCCTGTACTCTAAACAGGCTCTCCATTTCCCTCATACATTCTCATTATAAGGAAAATTCAAAATGTAGTTATTTCTCTAACTAAACTCATCACTCTTTGTGGTGAGCTTCCTATGGTGAGCTGGAACATCCAGCTCTTTTCACTTTTGTGTCTGGAAATTATTATTGCAAGAATGTCTTTCATTTCTCTTAAAACCCATAGATGAGTGAGACCATTCTGCGTTTTTCTCTCTCTCTCTGACTTATTTCACTCAGCATAATAGATTCCGTATACATCCATGTATAGGAAAATTTCATGACTTCATCTCTCCTGACAGCTGCATAATATTCCATTGTGTATATGTACCACAGTTTCTTTAGCCATTCATCTGTTGAAGGGCATCTTGGTTGTTTCCAGAGTCTTGCTATGGTAAATAGTGCTGCAATGAATATAGGTGTAAGGAAGGGGTTTTTGTACTGTATTTTTGTGTTCCTAGGGTATATTCCTAGGAGTGGTATAGCTGGATCATATGGGAGCTCGATTTCCAGTTTTTGAAGGAATCTCCATATCGCTTTCCATAAAGGTTGAACTAGACGGCATTCCCACCAGCAGTGGATAAGAGTTCCTTTCTCTCCACATCCCCGCCAACACTGTTTGTTCTCATTCTTTGTGATGTGTGCCATTCTCTGTGGTGTGAGGTGGTATCTCATCGTTGTTTTGATTTGCATCTCCCTGATGATTAGTGATGTGGAGCATTTTTTCATGTGTCTCTTGGCCATTTGTATTTCTTCTTTGTCAAAGTGTCTGTTCATTTCTTCTCCCCATTTTTTGATGGGATTAGATGTTTTTTTCTTGTAAAGTTCTGTCAGTGCCTTGTATATTTTGGAGATTAGCCCCTTATCTGATGGGTATTGGGTGAATAGTTTCTCCCACTCAGTGGGTGGCTCTTGTATCCTGGGCACTATTTCCTTTGAGGTGCAGAAACTTCTCAGCTTAATATATTCCCATCTGTTAATCTCTGCTTTCACTTGCTTGGAGAGTGCAGTTTCCTCCTTGAAGATGCCTGTAATGTCCTGGAGTGTCTTGCCTATGTGCTGTTCTATATATCTTATGGTTTTGGGGCTGATATCGAGGTCTTTAATCCATTTGGATTTTACCTTCGTGCATGATGATAGCTGGGGGTCTATGTTCAATTTTTTGCAAGCGGCTATCCAATTGTGCCAACACCACTTGTTGAAGAGGCTTTCCCTGCTCCATTTAGGGTTTCCTGCTCCTTTATCGAAAATTAGGTGGTTGTATGTCTGGGGAACATTTTCTGAGTATTCAAGTCTATTCCACTGGTCTGAGGGCCTGTCCTTATTCCAATACCATGCTGTTTTGATAACTATTGCTTTGTAGTACAGTTTAAAGTTGGGGAAAGTAATTCCTCCCATATTCTTTTTCCCAATGATTGCTTTAGCTATTCGAGGGTGTTTATTGTTCCAAATGAATTTCAAAAGTGCCTGATCCACTTCTTTGAAGAATGTCATGGGTATCTTTAGAGGGATAGCATTAAATCTGTATAATGCCTTGGGGAGTATTGCCATTTTGATAATGTTAATCCTGCCAATCCACGAGCAGGGTATGCGTTTCCATTTCCGCGTGTCCTCTCTTATGCATGACGAAAATTTTAAGGTCCAGTGCTTTAGTTTTCCAATAGTAAGTTATGCCTATTGAATGAGTCAAAAGTATTTGAGCATGGGATTGTTGTACTGCTGTGATTAATAGTGTTATATCCATTGTTACTAGGTAATTGATTTTTTTTGCCACATCTAGTGATGCTCAGGGGCTACTCCTGGCTATGTGCTCAGAAATCACTCCTGGCTTGGGGGACCATATGGGACACCGGGGATCGAACTGCAGTCCATCCTAGGCTAGCACGGGCAAGGCAAATGCTTTACTGCTTGCGCCACCATTCTGGCTCCAGTAATTGTTATTTCTTCACTCTGTCTTCAGCCAGGTAATATTGGCCAGGCTGAAGGAAGGTACAGAAAACATTGAAATATTCATTGGGTTTCAGTGTTTTCACTAAGTTTTGATCCCTTGATTTGTCTTTGAATCATTCTCCCACATTCTGAGAACATCATGATTTTCAATTTTCTACTAATATTTTAATTCATTACCATTCTAACTTCATTGTCCAGGTATTGAACAGTGGTTCTTAATAATATACATAGAGTAGTCCTGCTTTGAATTTGCATATGAGCAATGAATAAAAACATTGGAGTGACAATCATGATTACTCTGTATTTTATTTAAATTTCCTCTGATTTTGGTATATGGAACTTATATTTAGGTAATCTAAAATTGGCATTTGACTGATTTTATAATTTTATCAGGTTGTCCAATCACATTGTAGAAGTATCATTTTTTCTAGAACTACTAAGTAGAATGATATCACCAGTATTGCAAGTGACTAACATAGCTCCAATTAAAACCAAAAAGTGATAACCTTTCAGTTAGTGTATATAAAGCTTATTATGGGTAAATATACTGTTATATTAGCTTCTTTGAAATAATGAGAAATATATCACAAAATATCATTAATATGTCTGTTGATTTGAGGTGTTAGCAAACTCCAGTTTGGGACTATTAACAGAACTTTTCATAATATAATTTGAAAAACAGGACTTATTGTTTTCTTGTTTTCAAAACAGGGTATTATGATAGTCAGAATAAATTATGATTTCTTAGGCTCTGTGAACAGAATAGGACCTTGATAGGCACCTTCTGCCATATATTTTTGTTTTGTGGGTCACATGCGGCTGCGCTCAGGGTTTACTTGGGGGACCATATGGGATGCCGAGATTCGAACCACTGTCCTTCTGCATGCAAAGCAAATGCCCTACCTCCATGCTATCCCTCCGGCCCTACTTTCTACAATTTTAGAAAATATTACATTATACGCCTTATTTCTGTAAGAAACAAAAGCATAAATGTTATACATTTAATTTTTCTTCTATTGAAATGTTTTATTTTTCCTTCTACTTTAAAAGAAATAAGAATAGTTTTGTAGAGCCCTGTAAGTATTATGGTGTCATGTAAAGAGTGTGCAGAACAACTTTTTCCTGAGGATATAACACATAATAAATTTGTAGGTGGAGTATTAATATTAGTATGTCCAGTAATGACAGTGAGAATCAATCTGTAGGTGGGTATAGATAGCTTGCTGGCAAAACCGTGGGGAAACATTTTAGAAATGGACTTTGTAGATGATTCTGATTTGGATAGGTCAAGAGGATATATTTAAGGTGAGGGAACAGAAAAAAACAAAATCAAGAAGTAACACAAAGTGAGAAATTGTGAAGGAAGTCAATAAGAACTATAAGGAGGATATGTGAAGAATTGTGGGATTTAAAATTTAGTGAAATAAAATAATCAAAACCTAGGAACCTGAGATTTTTCACTTACTTTCAAGGGAGGAGCTGAAAATGCCATTACAGAAGCAGTGTTTCAGAAAGATTTTATTGAATTAAAATTGATAAATATATGTCAGAGATCTAAAATATATGGTTTCTGTATATATCACCATAAAATCCTTCTGAAATTTAAAGAGAAAAAAAGGAGGGAAGTAAATAAAAAATTAAAAAGCAAAGGAAGTTAATGGAAACAACTTTCGGATGTGGTCAAAGAATTTCTAACATTAAGTTATAAAGATTTGAATTCATCTGGTTTCCTACAGATTAAACGTGGATTTACTTCAAAATCAGCTAACATAGATGTTCTGGATTCATGTAGCTACATGTAACAAGTGTTGGGCCCCGCGGCTTATTAAAGTACCATATTGACAAAGGTATTCATAGTTGAGTTTTAGACATACAATGTTCCACCACTAATTCCATCACCAGTGTCAACTTCCCTCTACCAATATTCTCAGATACCCTCCCAGAGTTTCCAGCTGCCATCTTGACAGGCACCATTTAAGTTTGGCTGTTAAAGTTTGGGGTCTCATGATTTTAGTATTGTTACTGCTATGATTTACTTATTTAGCTTTCTCATTCCTTAACATCACCAATGTACCTGAATCCTAGACCTTTGTCCTTGATACTTCTCTCTCTCTCTCTCTCTCTCTCTCTCTCTCTCTCTCTCTCTCTCTCTCTCTCTCTCTCTCTCTCTCTCTTTTTGAATTCAGGGTTTTATACATGTGAGGCAAATGCCTGATCCTCAGTGCTCTTTATTTCTTTAAAGACCCTTTCTTAATTCTTTCTTATTCTCTTTTGGGCCTCTAATACATGTATATTTTTGGTTTTGTTTATTTATTATTGAAGCCACATCAAATTGTACTCAGGATTTACTCCTGAGTCTGCACTCAGAGGCCTCTCCTGGCAATATGCAGGGGAAAATATGGAATGCTGAGAATATAACCAAAGTCAGCCAACCATGTGCAAGGCAAGTTCATTCCCTGTTCCAGCTCACTATATGTATATTTATAATGTATATTTGTATTTTCTACCAGGCCTCTCATGGATCCGATCCTCCTCATTTTGTCCTATTTGTTTCTATATTCTGTTTGTATATTTTCTTTTTTGTGTATTTGTTTTTTTCTTTCTTTTTTGTTTGTATATTTTTCTAATGACTTAAGTACTACTTAACTAATCTCCTCAAGCTGTTCCAACTTATTACTAAGCCAACAATTTAATTCTGAAATTTATGAATTGCATTCTTTTTTTTTAATTTTATAAATTTGTATTTAAACACCATGATTGCAAACAGGACTTTACTTGGGTTTTAGTCACAAAAAGAACACCCCACCCTTCACCAGCACAACATTCTCACCACCATTAGTTTCTTCTCTCCTCCCCTTCTTTCTTCTTCACTATAATCTTGGCCGAGGATGATGTAGGAAATCCTCTTAAAACCACTGTATTCCCTCATCCAGTTATTCTAGATACCATATATAAGTGATATAATCCTGATCAATCTTTCTTCTTCTGATTTACTTCATTTAACATATCATTGAGCTACATTCATGTTGCAGTGAAGTACATTTCATCATTTCTTGTAGCTGTGCACTCTTCCATTGTGTATATATACTACATCTTCATGATTCACTTGTCTGTTTTCATCTATTGATTTCAATTCCAAGCTATTGTACTGAGTGGAAAGTTCCCTTGAGGAGCACACATGGCAATACACTTCACTCTTAATATTCTTCATTTTCACAGTGGCTGAAATAAAATTTTGACCATCTTCATATAATAGCAACAAGACTCCTAATACAAGAGAAGCTAATAACTTTTCCGAGGCTATTCAACCTATATGTTATAGACTCAGGTGTGGATCCAAATCAGTGTTTTTCCCAGGCTAGTTCAGTATCTCAGTCAAATAACCTCAAATGTTATTTAATTTTATCTGTGATGAGAAAAATAAACTTAGGTGAGATCAAAGGAATAGACACTTTTGTCTGTTTATTTTTCATATTGATAAAATTCATAATTACCAAAAATTTGTTGACTCTGATCCTTCATAGAGAACTTACTATATGTAGAATTATTATGCAAACTCCAAGGCTATGTTTTAGTAAAAAGAATATTGTCACATTTTGAGTTATCTTCTGAATTCAGCATACTTCACTCAGTATGTAAAGAGGGCTAGTTGGTTGTTTAAACTGAATGTTGTACAAAACGAATTGGGAAAATTCTGAACCATGTCCTATTTTACAGTTGAACAAGTATCTTTAGCACTGAAAGTGATATAATGGCTGTGATTGCTAAATGTTAATTGTACTTTAATTTTAATTAAATTAAAATGAATGCATGTTTTATTTTTATGACCCTCAAATTGTACTATATTATGCTCCCCACGTCTCTTGAAGTGTTAAGAACATAATTTCTTCTGAAATGATGACTTCTATGTTACTTTTAATTTCTTTATAATGTACAATGATTGACTACATAATAGACTCACTGTCTTTGATAGTTTTCAATGCTAATTAGAACTCTTTACCCAGCAACACAATGTTAAAAGGGCCTAAAAGAACTAACATGATTATGTTCATCTCTGAATGTGTAATCATGTGGTATCTTTCGGTCAAATATTCCTCTCTTTTCGAGGTCTAGTGGTATGTTCAAATCTGTTTTTGAAAGCTAGCTCATTCTATCATATATATGACATGATGTCAATATTGAATTCCAGAGGCCAACATTGTGGTTTCTCCTCTTATGAAGAACTCCTCATAAGCTATGAGACTGTATATTTTTCAGATCCTCAGCTTTTATATCTTCTTGCTAAAGAGGCTAGAGCAACACTAATAACAGCATTTACTACACCCCCATGATGTCTAAGATTGATCGTCTAATATTGATTATTAAACACTTTACTGATGATTCAGGCTTCCAAAATATGGAGTGTGTCTCCCAAGATATAGAATCTCTGTATCTTACCAAAATTCCAATATGGTAGTCACCTTTTACTTACTTAGTCTTATCAGAATGATGTCTTTTAGATAAAGAGCAATAGGACAATTTGTAAAGTGGCCAAACTATGCAGATTCTGTATGACCGAAGGTAAGAGAACTAACGTAATACCGATTCTCTATTATATAAGAAGTAAGTAAATTTATTTCCTTTTCAGAAAGAACAGGGGAAATCATTCCAACAGTACTTAGGGCTTGGGTCTTTCACTGGTAAACAAATGTCTTTCAGTTAATGAGTTTCATTCAGGTTTAGTATATACACAAAAGATTGGACTTTTTATTGGATGATCTTGTTTTCTTGTTGATTTGATATTTTAAGTTGTCTCACTGGCTTTCCATCAATTTTGCCCTGGGGAATTCTCTATTCTTTAAGTCATCTCTAAAACTCCGGATGTCAAATCTCTTTGACTGTCGTTCATGTAGAGTAATGAAAATGAAGTCACACAGACTTCTCATGATTAGATGTTGGTAACAGACTTCAGTTTTTTTTTTTTTTTGCAAGAGTCAGTGATATGAATGTACATACAAAAAATGCAAAAGCTTCACATTTTACTTTTCTCTCTTTAAAGAATTAGAACTTAAAGAGAGAATCTTCCAGTTTTTTTTTTTCTTGGAGCACTGTTTCCCTGAACTACCAATTGTTTATATCAATGAAGATTGATTTGAGTATGATGAAATGTTAGAGCATTTCTAACCAGCCATCATAATTCAAACTTTTAGATGATAGATAGATAGATAGATAGATAGATAGATAGATAGGTGATAGGTAGGTAGATAGATAAGGAGGGAGGGAGACAGGGAAGGAGGAAGGAAGGAAGGAAGGAAGGAAGGAGGGAAGGAAGGAAGGAAGGAAGGAGGGAAGGAAGGAAGGAAGGGGGAAGGAAGGAAGGAAGGGGGAAGGAAGGAAGGAAGAAAGGAAGAAAGGAAGGAAGGAAGTAAGAAAGGGGGAAGGAAGGAAGGAAGGAGGGAAGGAAGGAGGGAAGGAAGGAAGGAAGGAAGGAGGGAAGGAAGGAGGGAAGGAAGGAAGGAAGGAAGGAAGGAAGGAGGGAAGGAAGGAAAGAGGGAAGGAAGGAGGGAAGGAAGGAAGGAAGGAAGGAAGGAGGGAAGGAAGGAAAGAGGGAAGGAAGGAGGGAAGGAAGGAAGGAAGGAAGAAAGGAGGGAAGAAAGGAGGGAAGGAAGGAGGGAAGGAGGGAAGGAGGGAAGGAAGGAGGGAAGGAGGGAAGGAAGGAGGGAAGGAAGGAAGGAGGGAAGGAAGGAGGGAAGGAAGGAAGGAGGGAAGGAAGGAGGGAAGGAAGGAAGGAAGGAGGGAAGGAAGGAGGGAAGGAGGGAAGGAAGGAGGGAAGGAAGGAGGGAAGGAGGGAAGGAAGGAGGGAAGGAGGGAAGGAAGGAGGGAAGGAAGGAGGGAAGGAAGGAGGGAAGGAGGGAAGATTGGTAGCTTACTACTCTCTTTGGCTTTAGACATCTATTTTGCACATAAAAGAGAATTAAAACTGTTACAACTCAGATGATCTGATTACTAATGCCCAGCAACAAACTAATGTGTGATATAAATAGAAAAAATGTAGCAGCATATTTTTTATGCATTGAGAACTTATTTCAACTCAAGGATATTTCTTGGCATCCTGTTTTACACAAAACTTTACCTTCTCTTATAAATAAATTCGGCTTTGAGCCATTTGTTTGTTTATTCCATTGAATAAAATCTTGGAAAGAAAACAAAACACTTGAAATAACAAGTAGAAATTCATCCATAAAAGTATAAAAAATTGGGGATAAGGATAATAGCTATTATTACTGAGTGCTTACCATGCCAAGTACATTACATATATTATAGTTATTGCTTTATTTTCCTTGCCAAACATATTAATCATTTACTTTTCTATGTATAGGGATATGTGCCAACAGTTTATATAATATAAATACAGGGGGTGAGGGAGGAGGGAGATAGGGGACTTTGATTTTGGGAAGGTTGCACTGATGAAGGGGGGTGTACTTTTTTCTGACTGAACCCCAACTACAAAAATGTTTGTAATTATGGTGCTTAAAATAAGCATTTTAAAAATAAAGCTACTGGGCCCGGAGAGATAGCACAGCAGCAGTTGCCTTGCAAGCAGCCGATCCAGGACCTAAGGTGGTTGGTTCGAATCCCAGGGTCCCATATGGTCCCCCGTGCCTGCCAGGAGCTATTTCTGAGCAAACAGCCAGGAGTAACCCCTGAGCACCGCCGGGTGTGGCCCAAAAACCAAATAAATAAATAAATAAATAAATAAATAAATAAATAAATAAATAAATAAATAAAGCTATTGTTTTAAAAAAAGGAAGAGAGATAACTGATATTAAAAGTCTTGATTTAAAAAGAATTTTAGGGTAATCTATGTTAGTGTTGAAAACATTTTAAGAAGGCCTGACAATAGTACATTGGAAAAAAGTATTCCTTGCAGGAGGCTGACCCAGATTCAATCCCAGGCACTCTAATGTCCACCACAATGCCCAAACCCCCCCCCCAACAAGAATAATTTCTGAGCACAAAAGCAGTTAAACCTCAGCATCAGCGGAAATGGCAAAGACCAAAAAAATTTAAATACAAGTTTAAAACTTGATTTTCCTAGATATCAAACATTTAGAGATAAAAACCACCCTCGTTTCAAAATATCACAACATGGAACAAATGTGTGCCTCAGTTGTGCCATGAAATCTTTAGTTGTGTATCAAGTCTTCGGTGCCAGAAGGATAGTACTGAGAGTAAGGAGTTTTCCTTGCACGCTCCAGCTAGTTGGCCTGCTAGCCAGGATTTGACTCTCTGCATCCCTTATAGTCAGTCCCCAGAGTCTACTGGAATTGATTTTGTGTAGAGCCAGTAATAAACCATAAACTAGTGTGGCTCAAACAAACAACCAATCAACAAATAAAGAAATCAATAAAATAAATATCACACAAATTTCAGTCACTATCTTATGTCTCAATATAAATTCTGAGAAGATTAATCTATACTTTCTTGCCTTTTTATAAATTAGTTAAATGTGAGTTTTGTATTTCTTCCTATTCAATATACACACTGCTAAAGCTATCCATCTGGCCTACTCCACCAGCAATCTCTTCAAGAATCTCTTCAGAGATTCTTGCTATCCATCTTCTCATCAGTGGTAATCTTGATCACCTCCTCCAATTTGAATTTTTATCTTTCTAAGACTTTGAGAACATTATATTATCTAAACATTCTTTCTTGTTATTAAGTGCTTTATTATTTTATTTTGATTTTGGGGCCATACTCTGTGATGCTTAGTGATTACTCCTGACTATGCACTCAGAAATCACTCCTAGCTTGAGAGACTATCTGGGACACCAGGGATGAAACTGAGGTCCATCCTAGGTCAGGTTCATACAAGGCAAATGCTCTACCACTGCGCCACCATTCAGACAGATAGATAGAAAACTATCTATAATGTGTACCAAGTTTCTGTTCTTGAGCTCATTTTTTCTTCTCTACTATAACTTCTAGTTGTTCTTTTCCATTATCACTTCGATAGCTTTTCAGTGACTCCTCAGTACTTCTTATTTAGCCTTACTCTCTTTCTTAAGCTCTAATTTTATTTCTATCTTGAACATATCTGTGTGGTTCAATTTTCTCCTTAATCCCAGTTCTCTCCTCAAACATTAAAATCATAATCTTGATTCTGCTCTAAACTAGTTCTTGCTTTTGTGTCTTCTGGTTTAATTATTGGCATCTCTTCCTTCCTGATTACCCAAGCCTAAAATTTCTGAGTCATCTTCAGCTCCTCCCACTTCCACACCCCCGTATCCAGATGTCTGATTAATTATGTTGGTTTCACTTTTGTGGTGCTTCTTAAATACAGACACTTCTTCCCTGCTTGTCTCCTGTGCCTCTGCTGTTTGAATTAACCTCATTTAGAAAATTCACCTTGATTCTTTTAGGGGCATCTTGAAAACTTCCTAAGAAAATTATTTTCCCTCCCAATCAATCAATTGTACTCTGGAGAAATAATTCTAAGGCAAGAGTTTTTAGCAAGCCTTCTGTTGCCTGCCATTTCCAGCCATCCAGTGGTCATATTCTAAATAAGACATACAGAGATTATTTTCATTTTGGCTCAAACTGATCTTCTGTATGAACTGAACTCTGCCCTTTCAGAATTCATATGTAGAATCTCTATCTTCCAATTAATATTATTTAGAAGTGGAGCCTTTTGGAGGCAGTTATAATTAGATAAAGATATGACAGTAGGGATTTCAAAATGTAATGGTCCTCTAATAAAAAGAAATGTTAAATAATTTGTTCAATCTCTATCCAGCAAAAACTTAATGAGAAAGCAGCCATTTGAAATCCCAAGGATGTCTCTATAATTTAGAGCACAATTTTACTGAATCTTGATCTTAGACTTTTCTTCTTCAGAACTATGAGACAACGATTGTCTGTTAGGTAAAACTACCAGTCAAGTATTATGTTATGGCAAACTGATCTAACTTATTAATTAGATCTAACTTATTAATTCTTAATCATGCTCCTTAATTCTAATTTTCATGAATGGTCTCAGTTCATGGAACCAGAACTATTACCAATTATTAGCCACAATATTTTTCTAGTTCAATACTTTCATTTTTTGATGTTCTTTCTATCTCCAATATCTTCAGGTCTTCCTACATGTATTATTCAGCTGGTCAAGATTCTATTCATCTTTTAGAGATCATAGTTCTCTACTATAAATAATAGAAAGAAAGTCAGGTTGATTTAGAAGAAAAGATGAAATTAAAACATAGATTCAGGGAAATAATAGGATCTGTTATATTTATGCAGTTGGAATCAGACTACACAAAATTTGACTTTGACATCAGGATTCTGGAAGCCATTGTAGCCACCAGAACTCTATTTATCTGCCAGCAAATGACTATTGCACTGCAAATGGTGTTTAAAGTTAATGTTTATGAGTAGGTTTTTTAAATATAGTATTTGGCACTGCTCAAACATTTGGCTATGTTATAAATGATATTCTAGCAATGACATTTTAGGACACTGAGTAACAAATTACAGTCCAATTTCCAAATAAGGAACTGTAAAGGAAGCCACAACATATATAAGCTATATTTTTATGCATTTATGTGTTCTTAATGGCTCAATGCATTCATATAGTCTTTGCTATTAAGATTAGCTTAAAATGATACTCATTAAGTCAACTGGCTTTTGGCGGGGTGGGGAAAGCGGATATTGTGGGCCACACCTGGCTCAGGAACTCCTTCTTAACTTTGTATTGAGTCACTTCTGCTATTGTTCAGAAACCATATACAGTGCTTGTTGTCAAACAGGGGTCAGGTGCTTTCAAGGAAAGAACCTTAACCCCAGTATAATTCCTCCAGCCTTTAGCTATTTTTAATCTAGTCACAACACTTTTTATTCTCAGGGTTATCTATACATATAAGTAAAGAAAGAAAAGTCAAAGTTGTTTAAAAGTTATAAAAAATGGGGCTGGAGAGATAGCACAGCGGCAGGGTATTTGCCTTGCACATGGCTGACCTGGGATAGATCCACATTTGATTCCTGACATCCCATATGGTCTAGAACCTAACCATTTCAGCCTAATACCCTCTCTATCAGTCTCCTTTTTGCATTTACCTCCTCACCTGAATGCATGCACTTTGGGACTTCAGGTGAAAATTGAGTTTTTTCTGTTCCTCACATTTCTCTTTTCTTAATGCTCCACTTCTACTATAATGCCTTAATCTAGGTTCTTCACAAGATCAAAATTGATCTACTTCACCATTTACAATATCATTGCTTTAAAGGCATGAGCTTTGTACATATGGTGCTTGAGTTTGTACCCAAGTTCCATCACATTTATATATAAATTCAGGATAAGTTAGACTTATTAAAATAGATTGAAATGACATGGAAGCGTTTAGATGTTAACCTTAGAGTAGTCCTGGAGGCATTGTGAGAAATCAGCAGTTCTCCTTTTATTATGACTAACCAGTTGGTTAACTAATTTTTCTGGGTGAGCTCAGTGGGACTTGGAAAGCTAGGATAATCTTACATATGGCTCACCCATGTTTGAAGTGATTTCTGAGCACAGAGCCAGGAATAAGAACTGAATTCTATCAGCTGTGTCCCAAAAACCAATAAAAAAGAAAATAGAGTGGGTTTAGTGCTATGTTAGCTATCATCAACAAAGGGTAATATATGTTTTAAAAATAACATTTCAATGCTCTAATCTTCTATAAGAATGCTAGCTTCCTTTTACCAGGGTCCTGTTACACCCCTTTCCTCTAACATTTCTATACCTGTAATGGTGATATGCTTCCTACTATATACCAATTCTCAGTTTCTATTGTCTTTGAATACTTGTTGTTTCTTAATTATGTTACTTTATATACCATATATCAGGGAGATCATTCTGTTATCAGTCTTTCTGACTAAACTCTTTCCCTTGATACTTTTCAGAACCATCCACATCACAATAAATTAGATCATTTTATATTTTAAATATCCAATTAGTATTCTATTATGTATATGTACCACAGTTTCTTCTTCTAGTTATCTATTCTTGGACATGGGTTGTTTCTATATTTTAGCTACTGTTAATAGTGCTGCAGTGAATATAGGAATGCAAATTCTTTTCTGAATAGAATTTGAGGGTTCTTGAGATAGAGATGAGCCGAAACTTCCTCAAAGAAAAATAAGCAAATGGGCAAAAGATATTTTACTGGCCAAGAAAGTATATATATTTCAAGACTAGCCAGTTCAGGTGAAAAGAAGCTACTAAGAAGTCCTGATCTAGGGCAGAAGATCTAGCATAATAAAGAGAAGGGGATAGCTAGTTTAGAAAGGAGACATCTTACGACAAAAGATGGAAAACTTGTTTTGCTACAATTTGGGAGCTGGCAGGATGGCAGCTAGCAAGATAGAAACTGTTTACTTACCACTTAAAAGTTGAAATCAAAGAGGGAAGCTTGCATCTTAGCTGGCGCTAGCTTTTGAGATGCAGATTTATTTGACCAGTGGGGAAACTCTTTGTAGACTTTTGGTACTAAAAATTTCCCTGAGCAGAGTCATTGACTAAGGTCATATTTTGGCCTGTAATTTTTTTTACAAGGGAGAGAATGTGCCAAATAATAAGAAATTGTAATGTCACTATCATGTCATGAATTTCAGAAATATTGCCAGTAATCCACGTAGGGGGTATAATTAACGTCCACCAATGGGCCTGATGGCTAAAATATTTCTTGGAAAGTTATCAGCTCTCTGCTCCAGGAGAATCTGGAGGTGCTTATGTCACGGCATGGCACTAACCCCATCCAAAAATGGGGAGAAGAAATGGACAGAAATTTCCTCAAAGAAGAAATATAGATGGCCAAAAGGCACATGAAAAAAATGCTCAACACCACTAATTATCAGGGAAATGCAAATGAAAACCAAAGAAATATTTCACACCACAGAGATTAGCAAACATCACTGAAAAACATACAAACACACACACAAAACAACCAGTGTTAGTATGGATGTGGGAGAAAGGAATTTTCAATGCTGGTTTGAATGCAGACTGTTCCAGACTTTGGAAAACAATATGGATGGACTTTCTAAAAAGCTAGAAACTGAGCTTCCGTATGATCATGTAATCCCACTCCTTCTATATATACCCAAGAAGATAAAAATGGTACAAAAATGCCCTCTACACCCTATGTTCTTTGCAGCACTACTTACAATAGCCAGAATCTGGAAACAACCCAGGGGCTTGACAACAGATGAGTGACTAAAAAAACTGATATATGTACACAGCGGAATATTGCACAGCATCAGGAAAAATGAAGCCATGAAATTTGCCTATAGGTAGATGAAGATTATTTTATTAAGTGAAATTAGCAAGAAGGAAAGAAATATACATAGAATAATCTCAATCATTTATGGGATAAGAAAGACATGCTGGAGAGATAGCACACCAGTAGGGCATGCTTTCATGCTGCTGACACAGGATGGACCCAGGTTCAATTCTCAGCATCCCATATGGTCTTGAGTCTGCCAGGAGTGATTTCTGAGTGCAGAGCTAGGAGAAATTTCTGAACACTGCCATGTGTGTCCCCCCCAAAAAATAAACCCAAGAAGTTGCATCGACATCTCATAATTGCTCCTTACCTCCCTGCTGTCTCTTGCCCATCTCAGATTTGTCTGCAGAGAGGGTCTCTCAGTTCCCTCTCGTCAAACCTCCTCTTCCAAAACCACACAGATACTAGTGCTTCTGTGAGAAAATACAATCTGAAACTTCACCATTACTACCCACTAAATACAAAGAACAATGGGGAAACTAAGGAAGATTACTGCAATTAGAGATATGGAGAGAACCTCTGCAAATTTCCAAGCCCACCCAAATGCCTGAACCATATAGATGAGGATATGAAATAAACACTTAATGTTTTAGCAACAGAAATCAAGATTCATTAAGATAAATGACAATAAAGAAACAAACTGCCAAAATCTATGGGGCACAGCAAAAGCAGTAATTAAGGGGAAACTCAACAATACAACATATCATGAGGGCCTATTATGAACAACTCTACTCAATTGTATTTCTTGGAAAACCAAGAATGGACAGGTTCCTGGAAAAATATCATCTCATGCAACTTAATAAGGAAGAAGTAGTAAACCTAAATAGGCCAGTTACATGTAAGGAAATTAAAACAGTAATTGAAAAAACTCCTCAAGAGTGGGGGAGATAAGGGAGGGGAGGAGAGAGAGTGAGAAACAAATTGCTGCCTCAAGAGACAATATGGGTAGGGGATGGGTGGAAAAATGGAATCTGGGAACATAGGTGACAGGAAGGGTGCACTGGTGATGGATGAAGTACATTAAATGACTGAAACACAACAATGAGCAATTTTGTAACCATTGTGTTTAATAAAGCAATATATAAAAATATATATTAAAGAATGTTCTTCATTACTCATCATCAGGGAAATGCAAATCAAAATAACAATGAACTATCATCTCACACCAGTGATACACATCCCAAAGATTAAAAACAAACATGAATTCATTCACGCGCATATGAAGAAAAATGAACCCTCATCCACAACTGGTGGAAATATCGACTGCTCGGCCCTTCTGATAAAAAACATTGACCCTTACATTGGTAAGTTTTCTAGTTTTACTGAAAACTAGAAATTGATGTAGCAATTCTACTTCTTGGCATTTATCTCCAGGGTCCCAAAACTCTATTCAGATGACACAGTTCTTAACCTCATAGGAATCAGAGCTTTCCATCCTCTTATCAAATTCAGAAATAAGACAGCAATAAAACGTGCTCTGGCATTAGAGATATGGTACAACCTTTGTCTTGTACACAGCTGACTTGGTTTTAACATTTGGGACCATATATTCCAAGCATCTGCCAGGACTGATCCCCAAGCATAGAGCCAGAATAAATCCTAAACATCACTGGCTCTGACTCAAAAACTAATAAAAATGTCCTCGACCACTTGTACTGTCTCTCCCACCCAATGTACTCGTTATCAAAATGTTATCTTTTTTTCTGGTATATGACATTGAATGACACATGTGAAGTGGTAATTATGTATGCTTTTAGTTTTTATGGACTATAGAAAATGTGATGTACAAGGGTATTTGTTCTAGTTGTTGAAAAATTGCAACTTGTGCAATATATTTATTGGGGTTGGTGGAAATCATATGGGAGAGAAGTGTAGAATCAGCTCTGGCTGCACTTCAGGGATGCAATACATGTGTCAGCGATAAAGGGGCTGTTATTCACTTCCTCACCATCAATTGGCCATTGTGCCAGGGACAGCTGAGTCACTGAACATATTAGGATCCTAACTGCACTCTCCAGCTGGTCCTCAACACTGAGACTGTTGTTATTTACATCAGATCTGTAATTCCATAGTGTTTCTCTCCACAGATCTCAACTTCATGATAAATTATGTGTGTTATTATGTAAGTTTCTGTTATCTGTTCATTAAGTACACTGTAAAAAAATGTATGATCACACTTAATTTTTCAAGTACAAAATGCTTAAGGACTTATTTCCCCATGCCCCTAAGTTCTGAAATCGAATTTATTTCCCCAACAAATGTATATATTTTATCAAAATATATCAATTTTAATTCTGCTACAAAACCAGCAAAAATCTTGATGGCACCATGTGGTGATAATAAAACAGATTTGTTTTGTATTTACTGTGTTAAATTCAAAAAGTGTAATAATTTTCTATTTATAAACAGTATATCTAAGACTCATAAAAGTAATTTGTCTAAAATCACAGAATTTATATAAAATAGGTTGACATTTTGACTCACATTACTAAAAATTGAGCTGATCATATAATCAATTGATTTATTGTGTTAAATATGTAGATTTTTAAGTATTTAATGAATCAATAAAATGAAAGCGATTTGCTAACATTGATTAAGTAAAATATCAAATATGACTATTCAAATAATCAAAATCTGAAAAGCAGAATGTTATAGCTTAACTCTGAAAATTAGAGATATTATTTATTATATTATATATTTATTAGATATATGGATAAATGATACATGTATTGAAACATAAATGTCCTAGAAATGTTTTAATTTTAGTATACAACTCAAATATGTTCAGAAATAAAAACAATATTATGGGAGAATGCTCAAATATATGCTATTTTTGAGTACTCATATATATTTCTAACTAAATTATATTGTTCTATGTTACATCAATCTTGTTGATCAGAAAAGCAAAGTGTATATTAAAAAAGCAAAGTATACATTCTAACATGTATATAAAATAGACCACATGTATGTATTTAATATTTTAGTATCATATTTTAAAAGTAAGAATTGTTTTAAAGTTATTATTTTTAAAGATGTATTTTATTTTAACCAAGTATATACAAGATATTACCATTTTGACATCTCTCTGTAAAATTACAGATATGATATTTTCCACTATTTTTATGTTTCCAAAGCCAGTGTATATTTGGCACTTGGGTTATTTTAAGTACATTTTAATTGTGATATTTTATTTCAGAGACTAACTTTTTATCTGGAATAGTTATCTATATTTCAGTTTTATAAAGTTGCAGTGTAAAGTTTAAATGCACAAATACAGCATGTTCCAAACATATTTAAAAGTTTTAAAATATTAATTAAGAAAGATATTCAGGTGCAGTTTCAGATACTTTGTACACAGTTGACCAGTTTTTGATCCCTAAATTCTATATGGTCCCTTAAGCACTGCCAGGAGTGATTCAAGCATGAAGCATGAGTTAACCTTGAGCACCACAGGATATGGCCCCAAACCAGAACAACAAAATAACATAAAACATATTTCAGTCACTTTGTCTGAACCAGTTATATGCCAATTGCTCCATGGCTATCCTGGTTAATTGATACATTAGATAACACTGTTATAGAAATTTTCAAGTTATTCAATGCCTCAAAAAAGTTCAGACTATAAGAGAAGTACCAGTATCTCATCTTTTCCCTTCTACCTATCCCTGGAAAATACCATTCTAGTCCCTGGTTCCATGAGATTTTAATTTTTAATCCTATATATATGTATACACACACACATCAGGTTATATAATGATAACATTATAGAATGTTACATATATTATGCTATATTAATTATAATTAAATGCATTGTAATTAATAATCATATAATAAATTGTATATTACATATTGATTACCACTATTACATACATTATAATTCCATAAAATGAGATATATTATAATCTTATATATGAAATTTTATATCTATGAAATTCACAGATCTAATTCACCACATAACTACATAACTATAGTAGCATTCCTGAGCCTTATATATTTGAAATGTGTTTACAAGGTGTTTTTTTCTTAAGTGTTTCAACACTTACCATTATAAGATAAATGGATATATTAATAATATGATTGTGGTGGTAACTTTATGATGTATGTGTATGTAGAAAGTATTAAATTCTATATTTTAATTATCTACAAGTTTTATTTGCCATTATACTCTAGTATAAATAAAGGAAAATGAGAAAAAGGGACAATTATAAGTAGAAAAGAAAGGCATTGCTCAAATTGAGTAGTTAAACTTCTCTGCTAAAGGGAACAGAAAATGTAAAATTTCAGTTACCTTAATGTACCAAAAACTAAATTTAAAAGTATGAATGAATTTTACTCTGAGTCAGTAAGAGAATATACAGTAAAGATTGATCTTTCTGACCTAATAAAAAGAAAGCATTCTGGGCTTAGGAAGTGGGAGGATTGGAAAAGAGTAAAGGGCAGAATCACAGCTCTGAGCATTTAAGTGAGCATACTTAAATTAGAGATACTCGGAAAAAAAATAGGTTACTAGAGAATATAAATTCTAGAGTTGTTGAGGGGAAACAGAAAATAGCTGTGCTTTTTTCTCATTTATGGAAGAATCCAGCCTCACTGCATCTCGTAAAAAGTAGAGAAGGTAGGAATAGGAATAGAAGACCTGAAACCTGACTATCTCAGAGGAAAAAGACATTCTGTGACACCCTGACTTAGACATAGGTTGAGTGCAAAAACAAAGATTTCTAATTATTGAAGTCTGACTGCAACAACCTTGATAGAGGAGAACATTTCCTGGGGCCATGAAGAAAGACTGGGACCAGACAACTTAGTATGCCTGAAGCCTGTAGTTGGCCTATGGCAAGATACTTCTTGGGTAGGGACAACCTGTTTTTTAGGGCAAAAGATTTATTTTCTATTTTCCCCAACTTTTATTGTGCCGATGCAGAAAACTGCCACCCCATTTTTATATTTTAGATAGGGACTCCCACCCTTTTCAGAGAACCTTGGAACACAAATTACTTTGTTTTATCTCATATTTCTGCATTTTTCTATAAAATTAAGAAGAGGGGCCCGGACTGGTAGGACAATGGTAGGGTGTTTGGCTTGCATGTAGCTGACCCAGGATGGACCTGCGTTTGATCCCCGATGTACCATATGGTCCCCTGAGCCTGAAACGATTTCTGAGCTCAGAGCCAGGAGTAGCACCTGAACAATGCCAGGTGTGGCCTCTCAGAAAAAATGGAAGTCAGGGTCCAAGTGGTGTCAGATGCATTGGTGGAGAAAAAGAGGACAGAACTAAATATATAAACCAAAGTCAACACTAATAGAATCAAGAATTTCAAACTACCACAATCTAAACTTAAAATGGGCTTGTTTTACTGGCAGGCCAGGGAAAGAGAGATAGTAGATGATGTACTCTGGGAACAGAGGTGGAGGGAGGTCGACACTGGTGGTGGGTATGGCCCTGATTCAGTCTGAAACTCAACTCTGAAGGACTTTGTAAATCAAATAAATAACATTTTTTAAAGAAGAATTCAAATCAATATAATTTTGGCTCCAAAACAGATGCTCTAGTCACTAGACCACACCCAGTTCTTTTTGTGGGTCAATTTTACAAATCCTAATGAATATATTTACATATTAATAAGTCACTGATGAAATGAATCCGTAATTTATTTTTACATCATGATAATTTACAAGTATAGGAACTGAAGACAACAGAAATTTGAGCTGGGGAGATAGTTCAATGGACTAGAGCATATATTTCAATTAAACAGCGTACAATTTGATTCTGGGCACTTCATGACTTCTCAAGAATGTGTGGTTGTAGCCCTGTTGGCTCCAGAAACAACAATAAGCCTTAGAAAAATAAATTCAGTAACTGTGAAAATAAAACATCAAAAGCCTAAAACTGACTATCAGTATATTTGAATCTTTCTGTATTCCTCAGGCATTTTTTTAGGGGGTGGGGGGGGTTTCATTCTTTAATCTCTGCACTCTAAAGGACCTGGTTGGAACACACTTTCTTCTGAATCTATTTTTTTAACTTGATTGATTAATTGTTTTTTTGGGTCACACCCAGCTGCTCAGGGGCAACTCTTGGCTCTACACTCAGAAATCATCCCTAACAGGCTGGAGGACCACATGGGATACTGAGAATCGAACCAGGTCCCTCCCTGGTCAGTCAAATGCAAGGCAAATGCCCCACCGCTGTGCTCTCTCCCACTCTGAATCTTCAATGGCAATGGCATAGGATCTCCATATTTTTCTGATAACTACCAGGAAAGGTCTTCCACTTGTAAAAACTTGTATAATTAGGTGATTTATTTGTTGATTCCCTGGGCATATATGGGCATTTTTAGGAGACTAATATGCTTTCTGCTGAAGATCCTTATTTGTGGTGGGAATTGCTATAGGAAATGTAAGGTATACAAGGAGGAGGAAATCAATATTAAGTTGAAATTATTTATGCATGAAGTGCTTAAGTAGTAATAGCACTTACATACAATGAAATATTGGCATATTTCATTTTTCTTAAAGCATTTATTTATTCATCCATTCAACTAGTTTTTGAATGCCTAGTACATCAATGGTATGCTGTGCATTTCTGGTAGAACAGTGAATGAATAGAAGTTTCATTCTCATGAAATATCTTAAAAGAAGTAGATAAATATAAGATACAGAGAACATAATTTTAGATTATAGCAAATGCTAATAAGAAAGCACTAAATATCCTCTTCTCTGATTTTTCATTATTTATTAATACTTTTATTCAGTAAGTCTTCATCGAACGGCTTCTCAATTGTAAGTTGAAAAGTGTTAAGTCAGAAAAGAGATTTTGTGCAGACACCAGATTTAGCTTGTTTCCTCATTCTTTTGAAAGTTGTAATTAATTTTAACAAGAACCATAGATTGTGGTGAATGCTCTAAAAGTCTAAAAGGTAACTGGCAAGGTGCTTTGAGTATACATGACAAAAATATTTATTGTATTCCTTGGGATACATTTCCATACCTTTTCTCCTTTGCATGGAAATTATGTAGATTTACTTCTGAACCTAATCCTGGAAATAAACCCTGTGAAAAAATAATAAGGGACCAGAGTAGTAAGTAGTACAGCAGGTTCCCCAAGATCTGTCAAGAGTAATTTCTGAAAGCAGACCCTGGAGTGTTCCCTGAGCACTGTTGGGAACAAACAACAACAAAAAAAAAAAGAAGGAAAGAAAAAAGAAAAACTTTCACTGACATAATAAGTGGTTTTATATATATATATATATATATATAACATGTATTTGGGGACAGAGAGATAGCATAGGGTTCAAGAGCTTTCCTTTAACACAAATGACCAAGTATTCATCTTTGGCTTCATTGATAGTCACCTGCAACCACTGGGAATATCACTTAGAATGGAGTTAGTCAGGGGAGTGGTGGAAAGGGGAAAAAAGAAAAAAAAAGAATGGAGCTAGTCATAATTCAAACATGTATGTGCTTTAATATTTAGTATTATAGAAAAATAGTATTGCTTCAATTATTATATCTGAAAATTATTATGCCTGAAAAACACAAGCCAGGTTCTACTGCTAAGCTATATCCTTGTCCCTGTATTTCTTTAAAATTATATAGTACTTTTTTCAGTGTATGTGAAGATGGATTATTAGTATAACTAGTGAATTTATTTGCATTAATAAATAGATTATATTAATTAGTAATTTTAGTAAAAATTAAAATGCAAGAAAAATACCTTCACATGTGTGCCAGTTGTAAATATTTATATAAGCAAAAGAACCCATACAAGACTGTTATATTGTATAAGACAAGACTGTTGTAGGGAAAATGTGATTGACTTTAGTATCCTGAGTCTTTCAGTAAACATTTCTTCTGTAATGGATCAATAAGTTTTCTAGCAATGGAGAAATAGCTTAGGGAAATGCAAGATCATGAACATGTTCCTTGCTCCATTGACCATGGAGAAGTAAGAGGATAGCATCATCTTCAAATCATACAACCTTCTGTTTATGTTTTATTTGAGTTCTGTTTTGACATCTGGTTAACCAGGATGGTTTCATAAGTGAATTAAAAAATCGGGAAGCATAAATAATCAAATACTGTCATGTCACTAACTTGCTTTATAGATGCTTATGCCATAATTTCCTTCTGCAAATTAGGAATAATAGAGTTCCTGTAAAGATAACTCAATTAAGTTGATTAAAAGGCACTTTTGTTCACAAAGTACTATGTTAAGGGATTGTCAAGTGTAAGTGAAAACACGCTAATTTTTCTTCTATGACAGCCATGTCAAGTAATTATTTCTGAAAAAAAAAGTAGATGCACTGTGATTAACTAGTGTAATCTATCTAAAATTTGAATGTATTTCAACAAATGTCACCTTCTAACATAAACTTTAAAATTCAGTTTTCTTTCATTATTGTTATGAACATTACTCAGGAGTCTGGTGTAATAAAACCAATTCACAGACTATTCCTAATGGTTTTGTTTTTGTTTTTGTTTTGTTTTTCTGGTTTTTGGGCCACATCAGTGATACTCAGGGGTTACTCCTGACTATGTGCTCAGAAATCACTCCTGGCTTGAGGGGGCTATATGGGACCAGTGTTCTGATCTAGGTCAATGAGTGCAAGGCAAATACCCTACCACTTGCACCACCACTCAGGCCCCTATTCCTAACATTTTTCAAGAAGTAAACAAGTGGGGCTGGAGCGATGGCACAAGAGGTAGGGCTTTTGCCTGGTATGCATTAACCTAGGACAGACCACGGTTCAATCGCCTGGTGTCCTATATGATCCCCCAAGCCAGGAGCAATTTCTGAACACATAGCCAGGAGTAACTCCTGAGTGTCACAAGGTGTGGTCCAAAAAGCAAAAATAAATAAATAAATAAATAAATAAATAAATAAATAAATAAAGAAGAAGAAGAAGTAAACACGCAACTCAATATAAAAGATGCAATATATTGGCCTCAAAACAAGTTAAATTAAGAAGGATGACTACCAACACTGGATACAAAGCCAACTTTAATGGGATTTTATGCTTGATAGCATTAGGATGTTGGCAAGTCTCTATAGATTTAGGAGTTTTTCAGGAAACACATCCATACGTGTAATGAGGAACCATGGACATTTACACTTGTGGACATACATTAGAGTACAAAATAAGAAAGAGAGGGGCTAGGCTAGAGCAATAGTAAAATAAGTAGAACATTTGCCTTGTAAAATTCCAACCCAGATTTGATCCCAAGCCCTGTCAGGAGTGATTCCTAAGTTCAGAGACCGAAGAAAGCCCTTAGCATTTTGATGTGACCCTAAAATACATAATACATATATGTATAATAAAAATTTTTGTGAATTTACATAGTGTCCAGACTGGAGATTCCTAAGACTTTTCTTAAGTAAGTAGAGAAACTTAGGGATAAACTCAAATTTGTAGTCCAAGCTTAAAGTTTTATTTCTAGGGTTGTAACATTTTGACAGATAAGATCTGTTGTACTTATTATGTAATTGATAAGTAGGGTTGACTAATTTCTTCTTCCTATCCTTATTTTCATATGGTTATGTCCAATAAGCATCCTCCTAGGCAAGAAATCACTGAGAAAAAGAAAAGGTAACACTAAGAAAACTTCTGGTTTCCCCTTATTTTCCATTGTCATCTCTCTTATCTTCTTTGTATCTTTTCAATCTAGGATTTGTATAATAACCAAGATCTCTAATTCCAGAGGTCTACTTGGACAATTGTGAATGAGCAGAACTTCTGGAACCATAACGAAAAACTCTGTCCTAGGCTTCATCCTAGGATCTGTGTAAAAACCAAGACCACTAATTACAGAAGACTGATTACAACAAAAGTGATAGAACAGAACTTCTAGAACCATAAAGAAAGACTCTATCCTAGGTTTCGTCCTATGACCTGTGCAAATACCAAGATCTCTAGTAACAGAGGTCTGATTTTATCATCCACAACTGAGCAGAAATTTTACTGGCACCATAAAAAGACCTTGGGGGGTGAAAATAAGCATTTCCAGAGCCTGTAGTTGTTCCCATGACAGTATGCGTCAAGAGCGGAGAAATCTTGAATCTCTTAGGCCAAGAGAATTCCCTTTCTAATAATTTCCCCAATCTTTACTGTGCTTATGCAAAAAAATAGGAAGAAAGAAAGAAGGACAAAACCTTGCCACACCAGCCTTCCTTCCTTTTTTTTTTTTTCTCCTGGTTATTTGTTGCATTTTTATTGCTGTTGTGCTTTTCTGTAGTTGCTGGTTTTTGTTTTGTCTTGGTATGTTTTTATTCTTTTTCCCTTTCTTCTTTTGAATTGATATTTATAACTTCTAGACTGACTTCTCCCAGTTTTTTTTTCCTTTCTTTTTTTTTTCCAAACATAACCATATAACTTGAACCATCTTGTTCTGCCTCATACTGACTTCTTCCAGTTTTCTTTCTTTCTTTTTTTTCAAACATAACCATATAACTTGAACCATATTGTTCTGCCTCATAAATTGAGGAGGAAATAATGGAGGGTACCAAGTCCAAACAGTCATATGAACATTGAATAGAAATAAGAAATGATCAGACTTAAACAACAAACCTAGTCAATGACAACAGACTCAATATTCAAGCTACAACAAGCTATACACAGAGAGGACCAGTTACACTAGCGGTTGGGGGGGGGCAAAGGAGGGATATCTGGGATGTATGCTGGGAACAGGGATGGATGGATGGAGGACAACACTGGTGGTGTGAATGCCACTGATTCATTGTCACTATGTACATTAAATATTACTGTGAAAGATTCATAAATCACTTTGTTCACAATAAAAATTAAAAAAAGAAAAGTGTATAAAATCCACATGACAATAACATAATTTATTAAAAGCTTATGTGATACAGTTATGTGTATTTTCATTATAAATTTTATCTTGATTTAATTTTGTAATGTGTAAACTGAGGGTAATGATGTCTTCTGGCTTATGTAGTATTTTTTGAGGATATAGTGAAATAATTTTTGTAAAATACTTTTATATTGCCTTAAAAAGTGATCACAATTTAAATCATAGCCATAATGAATAATAGCACTATTAATACTCAATTATAGTCCCACATTTATTGCACCCTTTCAAGGATAAGATTTTGACAGTTTTCAAGAAATGCAAAGGTACAAAATCATAAATTAGCCTGAGAGCCGTGGTACAGAAAATCTCACAAGAGCCCAAGTTTCCTTCTCTATTCATAAGCACTAGTCAAATAAGTAAATACTCAATTCCACACTCCAAACACCACTGGAAACCTAAAATGGTGTGATATTTTTGCCTTGTTATTTGTGGGGCAGAGCTGTTTAACACATTATCTGAGAAGAGTGAAAAACCATCATTTTCTCTTACTCAACCCTTTCCTTTTTACTCTCAGGTATACTTATTCTCCAGGACTGAAGAAATTAGTCAGCTTTTTCAGCACAGTTTTAAAATACATGGATTAGGCATTAAGGGTCAGAAGCCTCAGATGGAGATAATCCAATTTTTTTCCTCCAGGGTTTTGGAACTTGCAATAAACTGCCAACAGCTAGGACTTGGCTATATTACAGCCTTGTATCACACATGCTTTATAAATATTCACGTATCTTTTTTTCTGACAGCTAACAGTGTTCCAAATTTTGCCCAGATATGAGAATTAGTGAAGATAATTACTTAATTTCATAGCAGTGGATACTGCAAACTAATGACCTAATTCTTTAATCTCCAATTTTATTCAGCACAGAACAAGAGGCAAGGGATTATATGGATTTTTGTTTTATTTATTTATATATATACTATCAGTATCAAATGTTGACATTAATATTATAAAAACTGAATAGACAAAGTATTCTGTTTTATAATCACTATATTAATGTCTTAAAATTATCATTTCAACACATTTTCTTTATAGTAAAAATATTTACCCATTTAGTAGTATATGGTTTGAATTATAAGCAACTGAGTTATAAATAAATCCATTTCATTTATTGAATATGTAATCTCACTGCATGTAATGAATTAATGCTTGAAGACATTTCACTTATTGCAATAAATTGACACTATATGTTCCCTTAACAGAATATGATATCATAATATAGAAGTCTATTTCTTCTTTTGTTACATTTTAGATTCTAACAGCCATAATGTATTACTATTTTGTTGCTATTTTCATTTTGTTTTCAATTAATTTTTCTAATTAAACATTTAAAATTAATATATCTAATTTTAATTGATGAAATGCAATTAAAACAAACTATTTTTACTATTTTACCCTATCATAAAACCAAGCCTTGCCACTCACTGCATTAAATTTAAATTTATTTCTCAAAGGATTATTTAGTTAGTTAAAGCATCACCAGTTTATTTTTATAATTTATTGTAACTTAGGTTTTATGGTTTCAGAAGTGTTAATGTTTATAAATTTTGGTATACAAAAATTTGGTATACAAAATTGAGGCACCTTTACCACTAACCAAAGTTCCAAAACCCTCCACTACTGGTCTTGTGTCATATATCTATTTACTTGTTTTATTTATGGTCTGGGGTCAAACCTAGCAAGCAGTGCTCAGAGCTTACTACTAATTCTTTCACTCTGGCATCCCTCCTGTCCTAGCACTGGAGACCATCTGCAGTGCCAGGAAATAAACCTGTGCTGACTGGATGCCAGGCAAGTGCCCTTATCCACTATGCTATCTCTCTGGCCCTGCCACTGTATTCTTTTTTTTTTGGGGGGGGGGGTCACACCTGGCACCTCTCAGAGGTTACTCCTGGATCTATGCTCAGAAATTGCCCCTGGGAGGCACAAGGGACCATATGGGATGCCAGGATTTGAACCACCATCCTTCTGCATGAAAGGCAAGCACCTTACCTCCATGCTATCTCTCCAGCCCCAAGTATCATTTAAAACTCTATTAATAGGTTCTGATTTTTTTTTGGTGACATAATAGCAGTGCTTAGGGTCAGTATGAGTGCCTGACTAACTGTACATTTTCTGATTTTATTGAGTACAATATTCTTTCATCATGGCATAATAAAAAGAACTTTTAAAACATTTCATAAATCTCCCTCATATTGATCTAAACTTTAATGTCAGATAAAACAAGAATATGGTGATTAAATAATTTTTTTTCATGATCAGGAGTGCTCAGGGGGTAATTCTGGCTCTGTGCTCAGAAATTACTCCTGGCAGGCTTGGGGAATCATATGCAATGCTAGGGATCGACGCAGGTCTGCTGAATGCAAGGCACATACCCTACCCTCTAGTGCTATTGCTCCAGCCCTAAATGATTCTTAATTTATTCTTAGAGTCACACCCAGAAGTGCTCAGGGACTACTCACAATTTTGTATTCAGATGTTTCTCCCAGTGGAACTTGGGAGAACATGGAGATCAAACCCCACCCTCCAACAGGGAAATCAAATGCTCAATCCATTGAACTAATTCTCCATGCCTTGCTAAAAGTTATTTTTTAATTTAAAATATCTATGCCCAGTTATCCCAGATGACTAAAGTTACATATTATTTTCCCATTAATAATATAATTAAAATAAGTGAAATTCATAATTAATAAAATTCTATTTTTAAGAAATTTTCTTCTCAAATTCATAAGTGATACTTGAACTATATGGCTTCTGTATTACCATAGCTATGTATATATCCAGATATATAAGATGTATTTTAAGGAAATAATATCATAAAAAGTTATGTTTTTCATTTGATATTGCAGATGTACATTACCAACACAATCAAAGCCAAAGGAACAAGGCTTGCTAAACCTGTGCTGTGTTTGGGCTTAATGTGTTTGGCCTTTCTTACTGGACTCAACAGAGTAGCAGAATATCGAAATCATTGGTCAGATGTGATAGCAGGCTTTCTTGTTGGAATATCTATAGCAGTTTTTCTGGTAAGTATTTATTTAGATGTTATTTTTTATAGGTACCTATAATAAATTTAAGTGTGAATTACTGGGTTTGTCTAAAGGAGGTAGACCAAATGATTACATATATTTTAAGTCATTTGTTTCCTACTTTTTTCCATTCACTCTGCCTAAATTGAAGCTTTTGGATCAAAAAATGTAAATTCTCACTTAAAGTAACAAAATATTATCATGTAAAATAGAACAAAGCTATAAACTTTACTCTATGCTCTCTGGATAGTTTTTAAGAATAAGTTGCTTATATGTGTGTGTGTGTATATATATATATATATATATATATATATATATATTTACTTCTCAGGGAATGCATCTTGGTATATTTATAACACTCATAAATTCTCTTGTGCTTCAGCTAAGTACTCTCCAGCAGCCACTGTGTCTCAGAACTTCTACAGATTAAGATTAAGATGAATCTTTGGCTAGAGTGATAGCACAGTAGGTAGGGCATTTGTCTTGCATGCGGTCAACCCAAGGTTCTATACCAGGAATACCATATGGTCCTCAAGCCTGCCAGGAAAGGTTTCTGAGAGCAGAGCCAGGAGTAATCCCTGAGTGACACTGCGTGTGTCCAAAATCTAAAAGGCAAGCAAAAATAAATAAATAAATAAATAAATAAATAAATAAATAAATAAATAAAAGTTGAACCTGAATCTCATAACTTCTGAAATGAACCTGTTTACTTAGTTGACTAATGATGTGTGACTAATTCCCATAAATAGTTCAAAAACAATACTATCTCAAAGCAGCTCATTTGAAAGGATGTAAACTAATAGTATGCTTTCTCATAAAATAACTTTGCCCTCTCAGCTCCTTAAAGTTTTTCCTTAGACTTCGGTTGTTGAAAAATGTATTTTTATCTGTTTGTCAAATAAATTTAATCCATCTTAGGAATGAACATAAAACATTTTACTGAGATATAAACAATTAATCAAAAACACTTTTTGCATGGCACATTTTAAGAAACTCTATTTCTATTGTGCTTACATTTAACTTGCTTTTCATTGTTTTCTTCAATACCTCAGCTCTTTTTATTCGTTAAAAAGTCAATAAATAAAAAACATATGAATATTTCCAGCTACTTATGAAAGTTATTTGAACACAGTAAATATTCCAAACAAGTATAATTCAAGATTGTCTGTAAAATCTCTTTTGGAACAGTGATGGCTATGCCCTTATCCCATTCCAAACCTGTGCTGCTTTTCTTTCTGAAGTTACTTCCTTTGATTCTCAAGAAATTGAGGCCACTGGACCTCCTTCTCTCTCAGAGGTATCCTGTCATCTCCTGAAAACTGATTCAAAATTCACTCAAAGCCTTATTTCAACCATTCCCAATAACAGAGTATATACTTTAACAAAATTAAGTCAACACTTACACAAATCCCAACCTGATAGGTAATCAGAGGCAAAGCAAAGAATAGACCAAAGATAAAAATTTTAGAACTAGTTTCATACATATCTGCACCTCAGTTCCAGAATTTATCTTAGGATCCCTACCATGTTTTAGGCCCAACACAACTTGCACATGCAGCAGTGTGGCATCTGAGAAAATGGGAAAGCATGTTTGGGAAATAAACTAATGATCATTTTTGTTCAAATTGTATGGGCTTTTCTTAGTGGTAGTTGATTTGAGTGTCAATATCATGGCTTAAGTGAGTTGAAACTTTTTATAAATATAGAATTAAATGTTCTCTTCTATATGTACTCAAATTTTGCCACCAAGTGACGTTCCCATCTCTCAGTTTCTTCCTCTTTAAATCAGGCTAATGATAATCTTCTTAGAGGTTTATGACTACAAGGCTTTATAAAGGTCAGACATGATGTTCTATGTTCAATAAATTCCTGGAGAACGTTCCATAAGTCATAGCTTGTTTCTATTTAGTTCCATTTATTCTGTGATAAGATTTGTGCTTTTTAAATTATGTTGATTACAGAATAAATCCCATCTGAGGACAGAAGAAATAAGCTATAGACAACCAGGGAAATAAAATAGAACAAATCAAGACTTGTTGAACACAATGAGAAAAGAGAAATTCTGTGTGGTATTTAGAACACCTCCTAATGGTTTGAAGTGTAAAAAGTTCCCTGGAGATAATGAAATGAAAGAGAGCGAAAAGCTATAATATTCCTTTGGTTTCTCTTTAGGCTACTAAAGAGAACATTTATTTTGAGCAGAGACTAGAGTTCTGACCTACAATATCTTGGGGGTATTTCCAATTTTCTCACAATGTATACAGAACTCTAAAATAATCTTTAAAATTCATAATAAGCTAGGTTTTTCACTAAAAGGAATTCATATCCTCCAATCACCCAGATCCAATGTTTAGCTTTTGCCTTTATCTCATTCTCCAGGTTCAGACCCCATACCTGCTGATTCATCAGTTGTCAGTTCATTTCCATTATAAAAATATTTTCTTTATTTTCTTTTTCTTTGCTTTTTTTGTCACAACTTATCAATTTTAGAGATAAACTCTTCCTACCTTTAGAATAGCTATGATTTCATCCAAGAACCCTGTAATTCAGAACATGTCACGTCCTCATTGCTAATGAAAAATTTAAAAAAGCAAAAACTTGCATACCATTTGTTCCTACTAACTCACCTCCAGACACTTGAACTGAGTTTCTAGTAATTTCTAGTAATCTAATAGAGTACTTTTTGCAGTGTGGTTGTATTTTTCTCTATATATGGAAATAATAATTTGAAATCTGTCAATTTTCTTCCTTTATCATAGACAGATTCTGTCCAGTATACACATTTAGAAAGCCAAAAATGGGTCTAGGAATCAGAGAAATGTAGGTTAAGTCTTGTTTTTACCACTCACTGAGGTGTGACCTGGAAAAGTACTGGAGGATCGCAATATCCCTTCAATGGTGAGGCCTTTCCAGAACAAAAAAGTGGTTACTTGTTTTCCCAAACTCTTTTCTTAATACTTTATTTTTCTTTTCTTTATAGGTAAACTTCAAATATATCACATGCAACCTTTTAAGTTCTTTGATTTTTTTTCTTGTTACCAAACACATATAGACTCTTCATAGAGAAGGTTTTATGCATTCTCTTCACTATTACCTGTACAAAGTTTATAGGAAGTTCTCAGAAATAGTTCATGAATAAATGAATGAAGAACTGTTTTTTGTCACCTCCAGAACTTTTTCTGGGTAAACTAAATCCCAGGTGTAGCAAATAGAGTCACATAGGTGTTAAAGAGAAAATTCTGAAGATAACATTCACTTTTTTCTTTTTTTTTAATTTTTATTGTGACCAAAGTGAATTACAAATCTTTCACAGTAATATTTAAGGTACACAGTGACAATGAATGAGGGCATTCCCACCACCAGCATTGTCCTCCCTCCACCTCTGTTCCAAGCATGCATCCTATATCTCCCTCTTTACCCCCCAGATAACTAGTGTAACTGGTCCCCACTTTACAAGCATGTTGTAGATTGGGTATCGATTCTGTTGTCATTGACTTTGGGTTTGGTGTTTAAGTTTGATCATTTCTACATGTTCAGACACTCACTGTGTTATCATCCCTTAAACATTTAAGGTTTTTCTTCAAACAAGTCTCAAATTTTCAGGTGTTTCCTTGATTACCTGTTTTATTTATTATTTTTACTAATTTCTAACATACAGTTTTTTCTGGTTACAATTTAACAATAAATTGTGTTCTCAACTATTTTGCTTTCTTATCCCATTGCTTACTATTTAAAGATAGAGGGCAGAATCCATGCTTAGGAATGGATTACAATTACAAATGGTAGCAGGAAAAAAAGAACTCTAGATTGATGAATGTTATTTTATTTAAAGTGACTCAAAGAATATTTAAGAGTATGCAGACTATATGTCAAGCAGAATAAATCAAGCCTACTGAGCCATTGTGCAATAGTATATTGTGTTAGCACATAAAGTCACATGATGCTTCTATATCATCACAACAATGTGATTTAAATACTCTTTCCTCAAATTGTATTTTTTCATTGTAGTTAATATCTTTAAATAATTATGAAAATGGAACACTGAAATCCATTTATTACTGTCCTCATTTTTCAGATCAGGAAATGTGGCAGTCAAAGAAATAGCACAGGTGTTCCTGATCTCACTATGTTGCCCAGTATCATATAACCCCTCCAAGAGCCACCATGTCTACCCCAGTTAATTCCAAATACCACCACAGTTGCCCTGAACAGCATGCCCAATATTGGGATAGCTAGTATCACTGGGAACGGCAGCAGGTCTCCTGAGCACTATGTGGGATCTTCCTCTCTCAAAATAATTTTAAAAATTGGGATCTGTAATCTAGATAATAGCTTACCCAGACTTATAAAAACTAGTAATTAAGATTACAGCTCTTTTGACCCCAAATCCCATTTAGTTGACATGAGACACTAAAAATATTTTCTTGTGAGAGAGAAACAATAATCATAAATGGTTCATTGATTTTATTATGACTATTGGAAAAGAAAAAACAAAAATACACATGTGTATATTACTAGTGTCAGTTTTATAGGAAAATAAAAGCAGAACATTTCAAAAGAAAGCTACTTAACTTATATAGGACTATTATAATTTTTGAGAATTTTTAGTGTCATATATGCTCAGCTATTAATTTATTCTTTTACTGAAACTGAGAATTTGCTGGTGGATAAAAACAGTGTTTCTACTTTCCAAGGCTTGGAAAGAGACATACCTTGGAAGAGACATACCAACAAATGTATGACTCTTAGGGATGTAAAAATTCCAAACATGCACAGGATAAAAAAAAAAAAAGAATCAAAGCTTCACTTAAATAAAGCAAACAAACACTTATCAGGATTAAGGAAACTAGGAAGGAAGTGTTATTGAAATGGAGACCCACAGAGGAAGAAGATGACAATATGCCCCAAAATAGTCCAGATGACCAGAAAGGGGGTTGTATTCATAGATATTACAGCAGATTGTGCCCTTACCTTACAGGCAGCCAGGTTAGATCCCTGGTATCCTATATGATCCTCTGAGCACAGCCAGATGTAAATCCTGAACAAATAGCCAGAAATAATCCAGAACATCATTGGGTGTGGCCCAAACCAACGGTTCACCCCCCAAAAAAGAGATATGAAAGGCAAAAAGTGTTTAGAAAACACAGAGAATGAAGTATATAAAGGTGAACCAGGACAAAACTTAAAAACAAATGGGAAGAGGTAGTACAATATGTGTTTAGAAAAATTATCATCACATCATTGTAGAAATAGACTGATTAAGGTGATGAATGGATTTAGAGTGTTTAGAAAGTTATACAAACATCCAGATAAGTGAAAATTATTAAGTTTTTGGAGTTGGTAGTGGGAAAAGATGAAACAGATGTCAGATACAAAACAGCAATATATTTTGGAAATAAAACTGAGTAAAGTTAGTTGTTGAGTACAGAAGATATGAAGGATAAATATCCATGTTCTGAGTATGCAGTAACACCAGTGAAATTAGAAGGTGTGTCCTTTCTAAAAATTTACTAGGAAAATGTTCTGAGGATAGAATTCAGAGAAGTAGTACAATAGGTGGGGCACTTGTTTTGCAATGTCCAATCTGTATTCAATCTCCAATACCCCCCAATTGCCCATAGAGTGCTGCCAGAGGTGATCCCTGAGCACAAATCCAGGAGTAAGTGTAGTCCCTCACAAAAATAAATAAATAAAAAATTTAGAAAAGTAAGAACTTGGGGGCCATAGAGATAGCATGGAGAGGTAGCGTGTTTTCCTTGCATGCAGAAGGACGGTGGTTGGAATTCCGGCATCCCATATGGTCCCCCGAGCCTGCCAGGGGCGATTTCTGAACATAGAGTCAGAGTAGCCCCTGAGTGTGACCCCCTCCCCCAAAGAAAGTAATATCTTGGACTTCACTTTGAAAATGTACTGAATTTGCATACTTTGTCCATCAAAGAAATGGTGATAGCCTTGGTGATTTATTGTAATCTTTTGTTGTTGTTGTTGTTGTTCTTTTTGGGTTTTGGTTTTTTGGGCCACACCAAGTGATGCTCAGGGGGTACTCCTGGGACTACACTTAGAAATTGCTCCTGGCTTGGGGGACCATATGAGACACTGGGGGATCGAACCGCTGTTCGTCCTGGGTCAGCTGAGTGCAAGGCAAACACCCTACCACTGCGTCACTGCTCTGTCCCCTGTAATTCTATTTTTTAAAGAAGGTAGAAAAATCATGAGAAGAACACAAACCTCACTTGCAAAAAATCATTTTCAATACATTTTCAGAGAATAATCATTCAATTGCAAGTGGTAAAATATAGCAGCAGAATTATTTCAAAGCTGAAATTCAAATGGGCCTGCACTGTGAACTTCCTATCATCCTCTTCAACTTCTGACTTAACCTTGCATTTGCTTTGATTCAAGTTTCATATGGCCAAACCATGTATAGTATGTACATGTCTGAACTTATCATTTAACAAAGTATTACTTAAACATTCTCACATTTCAAATATCACAAGCATCACAGATCACTGTAAGGATGCAATTGCTTCATTATTTTTATAGAATAAAATCTTCAGTCCATATAAAAAGAAGGTAGAAAAGTTTATGGAAAATATAGGAGAATGAAGAATCAACTCCCCATGTGGGGAGGAACATAACAGAGGACTAAATTCAACCTCTCTACTTTTAAACTGAAAAAATAGTTATTCAGAGAACTATTTAAGATTATATAGACTCAGACTCAGGAAAAGATAATGTTCTTTTGCTTTATTTTCTTAAAATTTCACTAATAAAAAATTAATTTTATACTTTATATTAGAAGAGAAGACTCATTAAATATTTAAATATGATTGCGAGAAATATTTTATAAATTTTTCTTTACAATTAAAATAATAGCAAAGAACAATACTTATTGTGATAATAAATAGTATTCACTGAATATATGCTGGTGTTAAGCATTTAACATTCACATGGAACTTTAACTGCTTTGATTATATTTATTAATCATCAACTAAAGCAAAGACAATTGATAAAGTCAGATTTTTCTTTTTTTTTTTTTTTTTTTTGGTTTTTGGGCCACACCCGGTGATGCTCAGGGGTTACTCCTGGCTATGCGCTCAGAAGTCGCTCCTGGCTTGGGGGACCATATGGGACGCGGGGGATCGAACCGCGGTCCGTCCGAGGCTAGAGCAGGCAAGGCAGGCACCTTACCATTAGCGCCACCGCCCGGCCCCAAAGTCAGATTTTTCTAAACCCTGAAAACATTAAAAATAAATTACATTATTTTCAGGGGCCGGGCGGTGGCGCTGGAGGTAAGGTGCCTGCCTTACCTGCGCTAGCCTAGGAGACGGACCGCGGTTCGATCCCCCGGCGTCCCATATGGTCCCCCAAGCCAGGAGCGACTTCTGAGCGCATAGCCAGGAGTAACCCCTGAGCGTTACTGGGTGTGGCCCAAAAAAAAAAATAAAATAAATTACATTATTTTCAGATGCTCAGGAAAATAGGACAAATTTTATTCATCTTATGAAATTTTATACATTCACATAGTTATTTTATTTCAACAATATATGCTTCAGAAAAATTGTAATTTATATGTGTACGTTTTTTCATTTATAATATTACTGAAAATGGAAGTGTGGGTCTGTTGTGTGTTTCTTAAATGAATGTAAAACTTATTATTTTTTGTTGATTAAAATCTCCTCTTGTCCTTTTTACTGGATTTAAACAGTTAGTGGTTCATTGGTAATATATATACAGTCTATTTTGGATCGATTGTCTAAGTAAAGAAAGTTATACAGAAACACTGTCATATCAATTCATTATGAGTTGCCTCTGGCTGCTTTCACATCAAAACAGCACAGACTGTGTATCTCTGAACCCAAAACATTTTTTATTTGCCCTTGAAATACAAAATTTGTTGACCTATATTCTGTAGTAGTCACTATCAGATCCTCTAGGAAGTCATATTTGATTATTTGTTTAGTAGCTACCATCTCCAACTCTCTACACTCCTTCACCTAAAGATCGTGATGCAGTGACGAACTTAGTATTAGGTTACCATAACATGATTTATATGCTCATCTGTAATGATTTCTATTGCAAGTAATAAAAATAAAGGATTCTTTAAACACTGAATGGAAATATTTTTCAAAAACAAAATCTTAAAGTTGCCAGAGTGATAACACAATGGTTAGGGCATTTCTTTGCAAACAGCCAGTTCAGGTTGATCCCTTGTATCCCATATGGTCCCCCAAATTTGCCAGGAGTGATTTATGAACACAGAGCCAGGAGTAACAGCTGAGCACCACCAGGTGTGGCCCCAAAGGAAAAAGAACTAACTAAACTAAACTAAACAAAAACCCTTACATGTTATTATTTTGTAGATATATAATTTTTATTTAAAAAGTGGAAAGTAACCAAGATTAATATTTTAATATTCAGAGATGAGTATCTACTAAAGAAAATTCCTTTCAATAAAATATTTGTGAACAATACAATATAATGTATATATTAAGTAATTTTAAATTAACTGCAAGTTTGAACTGCAACTAAATTTGTGTCTCAGTTGGATAATAAAATAAACTCATTCTAAAAATACCCAAGAATATCTTAACCATTGTTTAAAATGAACCAATTGCAAAGGCCTTGAGAGATTGTAGAGAAGGTAAAGTGTTTTCCTTGCACATGGTTGACCTGAGTTTAGTTGTGGCATTCCATATGGTCCCTTAAGCACATCCAGGAGTAGAGTAGGTCCTGAATTCAAAGCCAGAAGTAACCCCTGAGTATCACCAGGTGTGATTCAAAATCCAAAACAACAAAAAAGATGAACAAATATTAACAAATAATTTTCCTTTGTTGCTGAATTTAGTAGGTCTTAAAAGGTATCAGAAATGTCTGGAATGTTTTATAAGAACGCAAAATCCTAGAAATAAGAGTCCCTAGGAGAGATTTAAGATTATAATTTTTAATAGTGCTAGCACTTCATTTTTATGCACCAGACTGCAGTAGTTCATATTCTGCCATCTGTTAAACAATATCAGATGAAGCAAAGGTCAATTTCTGTAGTGTAAAGGGTCTTCTATTTTAGTAGTAACCCCAGAAAGCTACTGTTTACCTTCCAAAAATATATGGAATCAAAGTTAATTAAAGGGATGCTACTAAATTAATATCAAATATACCACATTTAGTATGAAAGTAATAACCTTGAAGCAATAGAAAATTATTATCATGTAAATGAATTTGTTGGTTTGGTTCCATAGGGAAAGTTAGACTGCAAAGACTTTTTGATAAGTTTATGATTTTTTAATAGTTTGAGTTTAAAATATAAATCCATAGTCATTTTAGAACAATTAAATGCTCATAATTACTGAATGAGTTTTATTGAACGCATTTGCTTTGGAGAAACTTAAAATTAAGTCAAAATAAATATGTATATAAAGTTGTTTATATGAATTAAATAAGTTTAATATTCAATTAAACTGGCTGAATTATTAAACTACTGATAAATTTCATAGTCATAAGGAGCATGACTTTGTTTTAACTGTATTTTTTTTCTAAAATTTAGGTTGTGTGTGTGGTAAATAATTTCAAGGGAAGACAACCAGAAAATGAGCATATACACACGGATAATCTGGCACAGATGCCAATGATCAGCATTCCTCGAGTAGAAAGTCCTTTGGAAAAGGTAACATCTGTACAGGTGATTCATAATTTAATATCTAAAGTGTGAATGTTTTTGAAAATTAAATAATTAATCCCATGAGTGCCTGCACAGTAACTTTTTATCTTCTGAAATAAACTCAAAATCTAAAGGGGTATTTAGTATTTAGTCACTGAAAATATCATCTTTGAAAAATACATCTCTCAAGTGTAATACATCAAACATAAAAGCTAAGTTATATACGTATAAAATTTGTTTTGTACTTTGATATAGTTCCTAGATAGTAAACATTGTGCAGTGAGTTTACTCAGAAGTAAAATAAAATAGTTTAATTTGTGAAAATATTCATTTTTACAAGAAATATATTCACTTATTCCATAATCTAACTATATAATTTAATTATTTGTATAATGCATGACCTGTAATCAAGATTTAAAAATTATTTATCATGAACTGGAGCAATAAATAGTACAGTGGGTAGAGCATTTGCCTTGCATGAAGCCAACTTGGATTATTTCTGACACCACATAGAGTCTCTTGAACCTGCCAGGAGTGATCCCTGAATTCAAAGCTATGAGTATGCCTGAGTACAGCTAGTTGTGACAAAATAATTATCACAGAGATGGAGCGATAGTAGAGAGATAGATACATGCCTTGAATGCAACCAATCCCAGTTTGATATGTGGTATTGCTTAGGTGTCCTGAGTATAACTGAAAGCAGTCTATGAAACCCTTAAGCATTCTGGGAACAGCCATGGAGCCCCCTGGTGATGTCTGAGCACTGTTATTTGTGTAGTCATCATACTAAAGGAACTAAGCAGCACCATCTCTTTAAGCCCTTGCATTCCTAGTCAGTCAATTATACTGAGTCTCCATTTCCCCGGTTTCCTGAAGACCCTCTGTAAACCAAGTCCCCCATATATATGTATAAAATATATTTATGTGTATGTACCATATTATATATAGATAAATATATAGATATATGAAAAAATATATCTTTCATGATTTTTTTTGGGTCACACACGATATCACTCATCAGTTACTACTGGTTATGCATTCAGAAATCACTCCTGGCTTGGGGGACCATATGGGGCACTGGAAATCAAATCACTGGTCCTTTTTGGGTTAGCTGAGTGCAAGGCAAATGCCCTACCGCAGCACCAGAGCTCCAGCATCATCTTTCATGATTTCTGAAAGTCTACTGCAGAACACTGGTTGTGTTCTCAGAGAAGGTCAGGTTGAACTAAATAGAGCAGTAATTTGAATATCAATTCAAAGTCTAATTGGGTATGAGACTCCTTAAAATTTTGTGAACTGGGGCTAGAGAGATAGCATGGAGGTAAGGTGTTCGCCTTTCATGCAGAAGGTCATTGGTTCGAATCCCAGCACCCCATATGGACCCCCGAGCCTGCCAGGAGTGATTTCTGAGCATAGAACCAGGAGTAACCCCTGAGCCTTGCCAGGTGTGACACAAAAACCAAAAAGAAAAAAAAAGAAAAAGAAACATTTTGTGAACCTGTTAGTACAATTGTAAGTGCAATGTACATATAGCTGTAATTGGCCAAAAAGTTGCTCAGAGGGTTAGTAATAACCTCCTTGTTCTTCTCTTTGTCCATGTATTAATCAGTATCCTAGATGAAGAGTTTAATTACATATTAATCAAGTGTTTAGAAGCTATGAATCTGTGAAGGATAATTAATACATTGGATAAAGAATAGTGGCTCTTGAGATATTGCAATAGGATGTAATTAAGAATTAACTAAAAAAAGGAAATGTTTTTGTATTTGAAATAAGGAAAAAAAAATTCCATGTTGTAGAGTACATCTAGGTTAACTGCATAAATCAGTGATGCTAGAAAGATTCAGCAGCTGCAGTAGGATATCATTCAGCTGTGCCAAAAAACGTTGATCTTAAGTGCAATTAGAAAAAATAATGTCCTAAATGAGGGGATTGATTTTTTTCATTGCTCAACTTCGCTCAGACCATTTGCATCCAGTTTTAAATGTTTTAATTTTAAAATGAATATTCATAAAACAATATATTTGGCACTCTAAAATGAAGGAATGAACTTGTCCAGAATGGTGAGTAGATTCAAGGTCTGGATTGTGGATGTGGAAAGAATAAAATAATGATCATTCTAGAGAAAACTAGATCATGAAAGAAGTAATGATTTTGGTTAAATAGTTATAGGACTGAGTATGATAAAAAAAAAAAGACACATTATTACAATGGGTCTCATAAGTGATCATTAGGGTTACAAAAACCAGATAATTTAAGACTATAAATAACATCTAGGAAGAAGAAATGTACTTCTGAAAATATGATGACTCCCTTCAGAGCTATGAAATTTCCTTTTCTTATAAAATTTCAAGAAAATTTGCATAGTCATTTTTTTTGGGTCTTGTTTTGGATGGGGGCCATACTCATCCTTATTCAGGTGTGATTACTGACTCTGCATTTTTTTGTTTTTTTGTTTTGTTTTGTTTTGTTTTGTTTTTTGGGGGGTCACACCCAGCATTGCTCAGGGGTTACTCCTGGCTGTCTGCTCAGAAATAGCTCCTGGCAGGCATGGGGGACCATATGGGACACCGGGATTCGAACCAACCACCTTTGGTCCTGGATCGGCTGCTTGCAAGGCAAACGCCGCTGTGCTATCTCTCCGGGCCCCTAGCTCTGCATTTAAGCATCACTCCTGGCAGATTCAGGGACCATATGTGATGCCAGGAATTGAACATCAGTCAGTGTCATAGAAGGCAATTGTCTTACTGTTCTATTGCTCCAGACCCTATAAACACTTTTCTTTAATACTGTGGAAAGAATTGAAACATAATCCTGGGTATGTACTCAGAAATCGCTCCTGGCTTGGGAGACCATGTGGGACGCAGGGGGATCAAACCGAGGTTCGTCCTAGATTAGCACGTGAAAGGCAGATGCCCTACCTAACAGAATTTATATTTAAAATTTTTTAAAAGACTGATTCTGAAATGGAGAGACAATTCAGTGGGCTAGAGGATATGCTTTACATTGGGAAGGCCCAGGTACAATTCCTGAACCTTCATGGTTCTTTAACTTGCTGATTCAGTAGCCTCTGAGCAGAACCAGATAAAGCCCAAAAGATAGAATAAATAAATAAAATAAATTACCAATCCTCCTTCACTTCCAAAATGTCAAGTACTTTGCAAAATTCCACATTATATGAACATTATACAATGTACTATTTTGAGATATATGTCTATGTAATAATTTTAACAAATAATGCATGTAATAGCACAAATATATCTCATTTAATTTAAAAATAAAGGTAGAAAAAATAGTATTTAGAAGAAATACTAAAAATATTTTCAATAAAATAGTCATAGTAACAAATGACATTGTATTTTATATTCCTCTAAAATTAATATGGGCAGTAATATTAGTCCTCCACTCTTTACTTTTCTTTTATCTCGGAAAGGTTTTCAGATCACACTTGGGGATATCCACAAGCTACTCCCAGATCTGTGCTCAGGAGTCCCTCCTCATTCTATGTTTGAAAAACCATGTGATGCCAGAAATTTCACCTGGTATTGCTCTCAAAGCCTTGCCAGGTTTAGCCATATATTACCCAACCACCACATGCATAATCTTGGTGGCCCCAAGTCCTATGTATTGTCTCATGTTAGGCCTCATATAGTATAAACAGTGCAGATTAGTTGGCTGAGTTTTACTGAAAATGTCCCAACAGACCCATGAAGACCACTTAGAGATCCTCAAAAAAATTATATGAGGGGACCAGAGAAATAATACAGTAACATATTCAACCAAGGTTTGATTCCCTCCACTCCATATGTTCCCTTACCCCATACTAAGAGTAATCTCTGAGTATATAAGATCCCAAAGCAAAGCAAAAAATGAATAAAATGTTTTATTAGAAATATAAAATATTTGAATCTTATATTAAAATTAATATTACTGACATTTTCATTTGAAATTTCATGCATTTTATCTTCACATAAGAAGATAATTTAGGGGCCTGCGAGGTGGCACTAGAGGTAAGGGGTCTGCCTTGCAAGCGCTAGCCAAGGAAGTATCTCGGTTCAATCTCCCGGTGTCCCATATGGTCCCCCCAAGCCAGGGGCAATTTCTGAGCGCTTAGCTAGGAGTAACCCCTGAGCATCAAATGTGTGTGGCCAAAAAAACCAAAAAAATAAATTAAAAAAAGAAGACAATTTAAATAAAGATGATTGACTGTAATTTCCTTCTCTACTTAGCAGAGTATTTTGATACCACACACTCTTATCCCACTCTATCCTCTTTACTTTCTTCATACTGCTTGAAACACTGCACAGGACATGATCCTCTTCATACAGGTCATCACAATTCATATATATATACATATATTTGTTCATTTATATACATATATATATATATATTAGTCAAAGTGGGAGTAAGGTCATTACTGAAGGGAAAATCTTTTCCTTTTCTTCTTGTTTTGGAATACACCAGGTAGAATTTAGGACTAATCCTTGCTCTCAGCTCAGAGATTAAACATGGAACTTGGAGGACCACATATGGTGCTGGGGATTGAACCTGAGTTAGTGGTATGCAAGACAAACAACTTACCCACTGATTTACTGCTCCAGTGCAAATAATAGCTTTAAGTTTTGAGATATAAAGAAATAAGAGTAAACATATTGCTTTGCCCTGTATTTTCCAATGATAAAGAAGATAATGCAAAATTTTCCCAGTAGTTTAATGGTATTAATTTATATAGTATGACCCTAGATCGGCTTTTAAAGCATGCTTTCTGATATGAGAAAAGAATTTCAGTTTGAAAGCTTGTTCTAAAGGGATAGCCAATAATTCTAGCATTATTATGCCAAGCTATCATTATCTGCTTGTAAATTTTGTGCAGCAAAGGCAAAGTTTTTCTTTCATAAGTTTTATACTTATATAACCTCCTAAGATTTCAGTACTTGTTTGATAAACTGTAAGCTGCAAAGTAATTATAGCATGCAAGCATTCTTTATTTTTATGCCAGCCATTTACCTCTTAATTATAGGGAGTTTGTCATATAGTTAATTACCATAGATTATGAGGAAAAGTCCTGATTTTTTAAAGTCATGATTTTTATGAAAGCTAAGTAAATCAGAACATCCAATGCATTGGGTTTTGTGAAAAGAATTAATTATTTCTGAAAACTAGTCAATCATATCTGAATGCCCACTAAATGTTTATGGTACCAGTAAATTTTTTCCAGGCTGTTTATACTATCAAATCAGAAAGGTCTAAAACCATATAAGTAATGAATTATTATTTCAAATGTGGTACATTTGTTACAATGGAAGCCAATAGAATCAATTTTGCTCATAAATTCTGGAGGCATACTAGATAGGTTTTGAGGGGCAGTTTTGACCTTAGGCAGTTTACTTAAATCATATGTGACTTTTTTTCACTCATGGGATGTCTGTTTCATAGTTCTATAAAATAATATAAAACTCTTAGAACAATTTCTGCTGCACACAAAGCCCTTAGCCATTGCCAGTCATAAATCTTTTTACTACTGGTGGTGGAGCAGTGGCACAAGTGGTAAGGTGTTTGCCTTGCCTGCACAAGCCTAGGATGGACTACTGTTCAATTCAACAGCGTCCCATATGGTATCCTAATCCAGGAGTGATTTCTGAGCACCTAGCCAGGAGTAAACCTTGAGCGTCACTGGGTATGGCCCCCAAAAATAAAAAACAAAAATAAATAAATCTGTTACTACAGAAGAGTCCAAAATTATGATATATTCTTCCACTAATTAGGGAAGTTTTTCAGTTTTTATGTCTTTTGCTAGTCTTTCTTCCTTTTCTTATTTTCCTCCAAATAAGTATTTCTTTTATTTCAAGCTTGTTCCTGTTGCTTTTATTAAATCTTAATTTGCATTAAATATCTTACATTCTCTTCCTTTTTATGTTGCTTTCCAACTGACTTTCCTTTTGTGGTGTTAGCTTGTGTTTTGTCTTCAAGTCTTATAAGGTTAGTAATGTATTCTTTATTAATTCTACTTCAGTGTGTACCTTAATATTTAACATTATTTTTTCTTTAATTTTATTAAATTTTTCTTCCAATACTTCCTTTCTTTCCTCTACAATTATGAAGTATTTTGCTTTGAAGTCCTTAAAAAGTGTTGAGGTTTTTGATAGGCATGAGGACTCCCCTACATATATATATATTTTTTTTTTTTGAGGGGGGTTGGGCCACACCTGGTGATGCTTAGGGGTTACTCCTGGTTATGTGCTCAGAAATCATTCCTGGCTTGGGGGGACCATATGGGATGCTGGAGATTGAACTGAGGTCCATCCTGGGTCAGCTGCATGCAAGGCAAATGCTGTGCTATCACTCTGACCCCAATTACTCCCCTATATTTCATTTTCCTTATGATTTAAAAACTAATTTCTTTGACTTTTTCATTGCTCTGTATTTTATGGTTGGTAACTATGGAGCTGGTAAAGAGGATTTGAGGTCTGAATATCCAATGATGGCTCCTATGATTTGAGCTGTCTTGAAGTGCTTAGGGGTGGAGGTTTCCTTGTGTTTAATATTGCAAGTGTGGGTGTAAAAGTGGATTTAGTTGAAAGGATGTCACCAAGAACAGTTAATTTTTTTCTTTCCTGAATCAAAGAGATAATGCAATATGCTGAGTCAATGATTTACATGCAGGAGACCCAGGATTCATCCCAGGAACTACATGGTCTTATTCACTCTTGGAAAGGACTCCCAAGAGCAGTAGCCTTTGAGTAAACCACCAGATGGACTTGTCAAACCAATTATTTTTCTTTGCCATTAAATTTGAAGTTAAAAATATTCCAAGATACTGTTACCCCAAAATTTCAAAGAATGAAAACGAGAAGAAAATTCTCTAAGAAAATAAGAAATATATTCTTTTTAGAGTATATTTTGGCATATTGAAAGGCACTATTTAAAAAAATAAATTAGCAGATAGGTAAAAAAAACACATTCATAAAATAGTCTTTATTCTGAAAGCTTCCCTCTGATTCTGTGAGTTCTTGTTAATATGAATTCATAACACCTTAAGAAACCCTTTTATTATTTTGTTTGATTTTGAAGGGAGACTCACAAACAATGCATAGGAGGCTTGTGTCGCTTGTCATTACTCTTGACCAGCAGAGTCACAAGTTTAATGAAAGGGGACCTTGTAGTTCCCAAGGCTTACCAAGGTTATGCCAAGTTGACATTCTTGAGGGAATGCATGATTCTGGAGATAGAACTAGGATCTGCACATGCAAGAAATATGCCTGAACCCTTTTATTGTCTGTACAATCCTGGAACACTTTACTTAACCAAGTAGGTAGCATAAAGTGGATTGGAAAGTTATACTCATTTAAGAAAACCAAACACAGAAATACTGTCTGCAATAACTACTGCTTTAGCCTAAATTAGAGGTTGGTTCTAAACAGAATCACACTTTACTTGATGTTTCAACCAATATCAGATATTGAAACTGATATTCCTATTAATGCTTGTGGTTTCAGCTGTTTTATTAAATTCACAAAGATTATTAAATCATCAAAATGATAACACAAATTACATTCTCCATGTCTTTAGATATAGATTTAGCAGAAAAGTCCCTGAGTATTCATGAAAAGAATTCAAGGATCATTGCCAAATCTCTTCCAAGTCATTTTAGAAAAATAAGCTGAGTTGCTAAATCCTTGTTCTATAAATGTAAATTTGTTTCTAAAAATATCTATACTATAAATAATATACAATTAATTACATTATTTAAAGTGACTTTATATAGCACAGAAAAAAATAGTTCAAAAGATAAAATACATATGGGGGAAGATTTTAATATCTTTAACAAAATTCATTATTGTAAACAGTATCTCATTCCTATTTTCATGATAATTAAAGAAAATAGGTGAAAGGAGAAGTAAATATAATTGGCAAAATAGCACAATTAGGAAACTAATGTAATAAAATATTACATGTTTTGAAAGGATTAAATCCTGTCATAAAAAGAATAAAATTCTCAATGAAGAAAGTCAAATAAATATATGTTAAGAACAGCTGTTATCATGTGTAGTAATAGAATAAAATTTTGCCTTGGGTAAAATGTTAAATATATCTAACTAAATTCATTGTAAACATCATTTTGTTTCTATTTCCATGGACATTAACGAAAATAAATGAAAGTAGAGGTTAAAGATAACTGGCAAATGGCACAATTAGGAAACTAATGTAAAAACAAAAATAGCTCATAACAGGATTAAAGTCAAAACTAGAACCTATAAAAAATCCTCAATGAGAAAAATCAAATAAGTTATGTTAAGTATCAGTATTACCGTAGGTAGTAATACAATCAAATTGGGAGCCAAGAGATAGGAAAATAGGTAATGTGCTAGCCTTGATGCTGTTGATCCATGTTCAATCCCTACCACTTAGGAAAGATCTCTGGGAACACAACCAGGGGAATCCTAAGCACTACTACGTGTGTTCCATTTTTCCTCCTAAAATAAAGAATACAATTGAGCAACACTATACATAGAAAAAGCTAAAACCTATTCAAGAAGCTAGAAACAAAAATTTTACATAATATGACAGGCTACAAAACCAACAAAAATAAATCCATGACATTCTTAATGTAAAAGAAATAAAAATAAAGTATCATCCCATTCACAATTGCACCTTAGAAAAAATTATTTCTGGGTTGGACCGATAGCACAGTTAGGGCATTTGCCTTGCATGTAGATGACCCAGGACAGACTCGAGTTCGATCCCTGCATCCCATATGCCTCCCCACCCTCACCCTGAGCCTGCTAGGAGTGATTTCTGTGCACAGAGCGAGGAGTAAAACCTGAGCGCTGCTTTTTTTTGGATGTAGCCCAAAAACAAAACCAAAAAAAAACAAAAAGGAAAAACATTAGTGTCTGGTAATTATAAAAGTAAATAAAAGTAAAATATAATATAAAGAAAACTAAATCACTAATAAAAGAAATAAAAGAAAACACAAGAAAATGGAAACATATCTTCTGTGTGTAGATTAGCAGGATTAATTTTCAGTCTTCCCCAAAGTATTGTATAGATTCATTGCAGTGCCTATAAAAATACCCATGGCACTCTAAAGATTTAAACAAAATCATGCTGACATTTTAATAAAATCCCTCTGAATTGTCTAAGAAATTTGAGAATAAACAGAATGTAGCAGGCCTTTCTTTCCCCAAATTTAAATTATACTACAAAGCTGCAATAATCAAGACAGTATGGTACTTGAACAAAAGCAATCAGATCGATAGAGTAAAATTGAGGTCTCAGAGACAGATAGTATTTGACAAAAAACAAAAACAAAAAAAAAAACCTAAAAGCATGAAGTGAAGGAAGTAAAGCCTCTTCAATAAATGATGCTGGTAAAACTGATCAGTCAAACATAAAGAAATGAATTAAGAAATTAAGACCCTTATCTCAAATCATTCATAAAAATCAGTTCAAATGGATAAGCAGGTCCCTTAATGACATTGAACCTAGATAGTTCTTCAATGAATCAGTGTCATTATTCCAGCAAATGAAAATAAAGATAACCTAAAAAAACTCCATCAAAGTAAGAAACATATATACCAGAAAAGAAAAGATGACCTAAATAAAAAAATATAAGTCATAGTTTGGGAGAAAATTATATGACTCTTTTTTTCTTTCTTTCTTTCTTTCTTTTTTTTTTTTTTTGGTTTTTGGGTCACACCTGGTAGTAACATGGGTTACTCCTGGCTCTAAGTTCAGAAATCGCTTCTGGCTTGGTTGGGGAACCATATGGGATGCTGGGATTTGAACCACCGTCCTTCTGCATGCTATCTCTCCAGCCCTACAACTCTCTTTTGTAAATGAAAGGAAGAATCCTTATTTCAGTCGATGCAAACTATAATATGAGGTGTCAGCTATAAAATTATGATGTATAAGAAATATAAATAATATTGAAGACATTACTAAGAACAATATGCAAGCATATGAATACATGTAAAGACATTGGTAAGAATTAAAATGCCATAATTGTTACTAAATAAGTATTTGCATTTAATGATATTCTGGTTTACCAAATAGGTTATACTCATCTCGGCTAAAATTAAGTTGGGTAATAGAACAGTCCAAAATAAAAACAATCAGTGGCTTCTAACACATGGCAATTCTTAATTTTCACTGCCTAAGCAAGAATAACAGCAAAGTACCATTTTCACTTATTAAGTAGCTGCAAATAAAGATATTCACACACATGCTATTTATTCACTGTGAAACTGGCACTCTCTAGCTTTGAGAACCAAAACTGATAAAAATTCTGGCTAGCTTTTTAGTGACATCTTTAAAAAAAAACAAGTAAGTAACTCAAACTATCACTTCTATTAAAAATTTTATTTTTAATTTTATTTTATTAAAACCATTGTAAACTACAAAGTCTTACATAGTTGAATTTCATATATACAGTGAATCAGGGTCATTTGAACCTCCAGTGTCGACCTCCCTCCACCAATGATCCAGAAGGCATGCTTAACGACTACCATTTGCCCACTGGCCTGCCAGTATAATAGATCCATTTAAGTTTAGATTATTAAAGTGTAGGTCTCTTGATTCTATTGTTGGTCTCTTGATTCTATCTTTGGCTTGGATATTTAGTTCTGTCCTTTTTTTCTACCAATGCGCCTGAGACCATTTGACCACTAGACTGCATCATTTCTTATTTCTTTTCTTAATTTTAGAAAAAAATGCAAAAAAATGAGGTAAAATGATATTAGTAAATGTTTACTAACTAAACAATATATACATATTTAAAGCTCTTAATTGGGAAACATAATGTAATTATTTTAAAGAATTATTTGTAAAAATTTAAATGTACTATATTAAGTACAATAAAGTGCACAAATATACTTAAAGAAAAGCTATAATATTATTTATTTATATATCTATTCCTTGGTTTTTGGACTACACTTGGCAATGCTCCGGGGATACTCCTGGCTCTGCACTCAGAAATCACCCCTGGAAGACATGGGGAGCCATATGGGATAGCTGGGGATCAAATCCGGGGTCTGTCTCCGGTCAGCAGCGTGGAAGGCAAACACCCTTCTATCGCTGTGCTTTCACTCGTACCCCTAGAAGCTATTACTTTAAAAGAGAAAAAGAAGAAGATAATATTACTAACAAAATACAGTCTATCCTAGATACTAGTCTACAATGTTTGATAATTTCCAGATTTTATAAAGGAGAGACAAGGTAGTACTGTTTCATTCTTGGCATTGCTAGGTCAAAAATTTGAATTTTCTTTACTTTGTTGTTTTCCACTTGGGTCACACCTGAGGATGCTAGCACTTATTCCTGGTTCTGTGTTCAGGGATCTCTACTTTGGTACCCAAAGGAACATAAGATGGTGCCAGGAAACAAACCCATGTCATCAGTATGTACAGCATACACTGATGTACCCTACATACTGTACTATGTCTCCAGCCCTAGGTAGATAAATTTTTAGAAGACAATGGTGTGATAACTCGGATTAGAAAGTTAAACCTTCTGTCTTGCAAACTTGAGTTCTAAATTTCAACCGCCAGAGTCATCAGCAAGCACCAAATATGATCCTGGCAACCTTCCTTTGTGAGCCCCAACTCCACATACAATTGTTGGCTGCATTGTAGCCACATGTATGCAAGCACTACAACTAAAGGACACAGCCACAGACAAGAACCGAAACTAAAAGATGTATAAGTACAATTCAAGAGTGCAACTTCCCACAAGCACCTTAGCCAAGCAAGCAAGCACCAAATTTAAGTATTACTGATATCCTTGGTCATTAAAACATCAATAAAGGAATATAGGAAAGAGAAATAGAGAAAAAGATAGATTTGGCTCTTGAATGGGCAAATTATTATGTGAAAATTATTAGATTTTATAGGCAAATTGTTATATATGTGATATAGGTGACAAGTATGTCCTGACACTAAGGAATCTTCTGGGGTCCCTTAAAAAGTGGGTGCACAGAATTGGCTGTGGGAGACAAGCCATAGACTCATGTTGGGTTCCAACTCTGTTCTGTTTATTCAAAGCAAAAGTTGGAATATTTATACTCAACTTTTTTACAAGTCATAATTTTCAGACAAAAAAAAAAAGACACAGGGGCAAATTATGAAAAGCATATTTCTGATGCAAGAAAGTTTCACTTTTGAATCCACTTTTTGCTAATCTGAGGTTTCCTAGCCAGCAAGGTCAGTTTCCCAGTGACTAATGTTGTTTTGGTTTTATTCTAGTTTTACGCATTCTGAACTGGGGCCTGAAATATTAATCCTTGATATAAATACACTTAGGCTAAGAGCAAAGCTAGATTTGAGAATGAGTAATCATTCATAAGAGTAAATAGAAAATACTTGAATCTATGTAAATGTTCCTCATAAGGTGAGTAAATTATAAATTTATAATTATAAATTATAAATCTGAGTAATTTTTAAGAGAGGCTCTAAGAAAAATAAATAATAATTATTAAAGAATATTAGAATCTATGTAAATGTTAAATCTGAGTGATCTTTAAAATTTCAGATGAAATTATGTCTCAATTAATATTTCTGCTATATCCCCTTTATTCCTGAATGCCTCATGGACAGGCAACCAAGGTTTTTCAGGGCCGTACTGCCTGTGAGTACAGCTTATTCTCCAAACTTTCTTTCCCACAGATGCTACTTTTTCAAACACCCTCTCTGTGAGTACAGGCAGTTTTGAAAAGTTCCTGCAATAATAGAAATAGACAGCTTTTTGAAAAGATCTTCTCTCAGGAAGTTAGGGCCTTTTCCAACTTTGAACCTTTTTGGGTCTAAGGGTCTGTTTACACAGCACAAGCAGGCATATGGAAAATTGCTCCTTGGCATTTTAATAAAAAAATTAAAGAAGGGTATTTTCTGAACTTAAAAATTGGATTCTTACTCTATAAGCAATGGATCTGTTGAGAAATAAATTATGGAAACGGCATGTTCAAAATAGAAAATGTATTGAAGGAGGCAAACGTTGATGAATAAATTAAATTGAATAAAGTAAAATGAAAGACTACAGTTAAAAGGATATAGGTGAGTCATAAAGATAGCAAGGTCTGCATCTTAAAGAATGATATCATGTTATTTATTTATTTATTTATTTATTTATTTATTTTTGGGTTTGGGGTCATGCCCCGCAGTGCTCAGGGGTTACTCCTGGCTCTATGCTTAGAAATCGCTCCTGGCAGGCTCAGCGGACCACATGGGATGCTGGGATTGAACCACCGTCCTTCTGTATGCAATGCAAATGCTTACCTCCATGCTATATCTCCGGTCCCGAGATTATGTTATTTAAATTGACCAGGTATCATTTGGGAAAATCAATTATTAGTTAGTAACTGATTATGATCAAGCTGATCAGAATAATTAGATCTTTCATTGGGTTCTAATGGAACAGCATAGACTGGATGCCTTATAAACTCTAGTGTTTAATTATAGTTTTATAGTGCTCTGATCAATGGGTATATTTCATGTTGGCTAAGATGGTTTACAGATGTCCGTGTTCTCTGTTTCCACGTGAGAGAAGTGATGAAGAACTCAGTGGAGTCACTTATTGAAGGGCACTTCATCCTGAAGTCTTTCAAAACTCACTTTCAAGCTATTGCTGGAGATTATTTTTTTTCTTTTTTTTTTTCTTTTTTTTTCTCTTTTTTTATTTTTAAAAATTAAATATCAAAACATCTACCGGTATATAATTATTCACTGCCTACAGACTTTATATTTTAAAAATAGTCATGAAGAGAAGGAATAATTAAGCTGGCATTTTTTTTTTACACCACCCATCACCAGTGCAACATTCCCATCACCAATGTCCCAAGTCTCCCTCCTCCCCACCCGACCCCTGCCTGTAATCTAAACAGGTTCTCAATTTCCCTCATACATTCTCATTATTAGGACAGTTCAAAATGTAGTTATTTATCCAAATAAACTCATCACTCTTTGTGATGAGCTTCCTGAGGTGAGCTGGAACTTCCAGCTCTTTTCTCTTTTGTGTCTGAAAGTTATTATTGCAAGAATGTCTTTCATTTTTCTTAAAACCCATAAATGTGTGAGACCATTCTGCGTTTTTCTCTCTCTCTCTGACTTATTTCACTCAGCATAATAGATTCCGTATACATCCATGTATAGGAAAATTTCATGACTTCATCTCTCCTGACAGCTGCATAATATTCCATTGTGTATATGTACCACAGTTTCTTTAGCCATTCGTCTGTTGAAGGGCATCTTGGTTGTTTCCAGAGTCTTGCTATGGTAAATAGTGCTGCAATGAATATAGGTGTAAGGAAGGGGTTTTTGTATTGTATTTTTGTGTTCCTAGGGTATATTCCTAGGAGTGGTATAGCTGGATCCTATGGGAGCTCGATTTCCAGTTTTTGGAGGAATCTCCATATCGCTTTCCATAAAGGTTGAACTAGACGGCATTCCCACCAGCAGTGGATAAGAGTTCCTTTCTCCCCACATCCCCGCCAACACTGTTTATTCTCATTCTTTGTGATGTGTGCCATTCTCTGTGGTGTGAGGTGGTATCTCATCGTTGTTTTGATTTGCATCTCCCTGATGATTAGTGATGTGGAGCACTTTTTCATGTGTCTTTTGGCCATCTGTATTTCTTCTTTGTCAAAGTGTCTGTTCATTTCTTCTCCCCATTTTTTGATGGGATTAGATGTTTTTTTTCTTGTAAAGTTCTGTCAGTGCCTTGTATATTTTGGAGATTAGCCCCTTATCTGATGGGTATTGGGTGAATAGTTTCTCCCACTCAGTGGGTGGCTCTTGTATCTTGGGCACAATTTCCTTTGAGGTGCAGAAGCTTCTCAGCTTAATATATTCCCATCTGTTAATTTCTGCTTTCACTTGCTTGGAGAGTGCAGTTTCTTCCTTGAAGATGCCTTTAGCCTCAATGTCCTGGAGTGTTTTACCTACGTATTGTTCTATATATCTTATGGTTTTGGGGCTGATATCGAGGTCTTTAATCCATTTGGATTTTACCTTCATACATGATGTTAGCTGGGGGTCTAAGTTCAATTTTTTGCAAGTGGCTACCCAGTTTTGCCAACACCACTTGTTGAAGAGGCTTTCTTTGTTCCATTTAGGATTTTTTGCTCCTTTATCAAAAATTAGATGATTGTATGTCTGGGGAACATTCTCTGAGTATTCAAGCTTATTCCACTGATCTGAGGGCCTGTCTTTATTCCAATACCATGCTGTTTTGATAACTATTGCTTTGTAGTAAAGTTTAAATTTGGGGAAAGTAATTCCTCCCATATTCTTTTTCCCAATGATTGCTTTAGCTATTCGAGGGTGTTTATTGTTCCAAATAAATTTCAAAAGTGCCTGGTCCACTTCTTTGAAGAATGTCATGGGTATCTTTAGGGGGATCGCATTAAATCTGTACAGTGCTTTGGGGAGTATTGCCATTTTAATGATGTTAATCCTGCCAATCTATGAGCAGGGTATATGCTTCCATTTCCGCGTGTCCTCTCTTATTTCTTGGAGCAGAGTTTTATAGTTTTCCTTGTATAGGTCCTTCACATTTTTAGTCAAGTTGATTCCAAGATATTTGAGTTTGTGTGACACTATAGTGAATGGAGTTGTTTTCTTAATGTCCATTTCTTCCTTATTAGTATTGGTGTATAGGAAGGCCATTGATTTTTGTGTGTTAATTTTGTAGCCTGCCACCTTGCTATATGAGTCTACTGTTTCTAGAAGCTTTTTGATAGAGTCTTTGGGGTTTTCTAAGTAGAGTATCATGTCATCTGCAAACAGTGAGAGCTTGACTTCTTCCTTTCCTATCTGGATTCCCTTGATATCCTTTTCTTGCCTAATCGCTATAGCGAGTACTTCCAGTGCTATGTTGAATAGGAGTGGTGAGAGAGGACAGCCTTGTCTTGTGCCAGAATTTAGAGGAAAGGCTTTCAGTTTTTCTCCATTGAGGACAATATTTGCCTCTGGCTTGTGGTAGATGGCCTTAACTATATTGAGAAAGGTTCCCTCCATTCCCATCTTGCTGAGAGTTTTGATCAAGAATGGGTGTTGGACCTTGTCAAATGCTTTCTCTGCGTCGATTGATATGATCATGTGATTTTTATTTTTCTTGCTGTTGATGTTGTGTATTATGTTGATAGATTTACGGATGTTAAACCAGCCTTGCATTCCTGGAATGAAACCTACTTGATCGTAGTGGATGATCTTCTTAATGAGGCATTGAATCCTATTTGCCAGGATTTTGTTGAAGATCTTTGCATCTGCATTCATCAGCGATATTGGTCTGTAATTTTCTTTTTTCGTAGCATCTCTGTCTGGTTTAGGTATCAAGGTAATGTTGGCTTCATAAAAGCTATTTGGAAGTTTTCCTGTTTTTTCAATTTCATGAAAGAGTCTTGCCAGGATTGGTAGTAGTTCCTCTTGAAAGGTTTGAAAGAATTCATTAGTAAATCCATCTGGGCCTGGGCTTTTGTTTTTGGGCAGACATTTGATTACTTTCTTAATTTCCTCAATAGTAATGGGTGTGTTTAGATATGCTACATCCTCTTCATTCAATCGTGGAAGATTATAAGATTCCAAAAATTTATCCATTTCTTCCAGGTTTTCATTTTTAGTGGCATAGAGTTTCTCAAAGTAGTTTCTGATTACCCTTTGAATCTCTGTCATATCAGTAGTGATCTCTCCTTTTTCATTCCTAATACGAGTTATCAAGTTTCTCTCTCTTTCTTTCTTTGTTAGTTTTGCCAGTGGTCTATCAATCTTGTTTATTTTTTCAAAGAACCAACTTCTGCTTTCGTTGATCTTTTGGATGATTTTTCTGGTTTCCACTTCATTGATTTCTGCTCTCAGCTTTGTTATTTCCTTCTGCCTCCCTATTTTTGGATCCTTTTGTTGAGCACTTTCTAATTCTATGAGCTGCGTCATTAAGCTATTCAGGTATGCCCCTTCTTCTTTCCTGATGTGTGCTTGCAAAGCTATAAATTTTCCTCTCAGTACTGCTTTTGCTGTGTCCCATAGGTTCTGATAAATTGTGTCTCCATTGTCATTTGTTTTCAGGAAGGTTTTGATTTCCTCTTTGATTTCATCTCGGACCCACTGATTATTCAGTATGAGGCTATTTAACTTCCAGGTGTTAAAAATTTTCTTCTGTGTCCCTTTGTAGTTTATATATAATTTCAGGGCTTTGTGGTCAGCAAAGGCAGCCTGCAAAATTTCTATCCTCTTGATATTATGGAGGTATGTTTTGTGTGCTAACATGTAGTCTATCCTAGAGAATGTCCCATGTACATTAGAGAAAAATGTGTATCCAGGCTTCTGGGGGTGGAGTGTCCTGTATATATCTACTAGGCCTCTTACTTCCATTTCTCTCCTCAGGTCTAGTATATTCTTGTTGGGTTTCAGTCTGGTTGACCTGTCTAGTGTTGACAATGCCGTGTTGAGGTCTCCCACAATTATTGTGTTGTAATTGATATTATTTTTCAGATTTGTCAACAGTTGTATTAAATATTTTGCTGGCCCCTCATTCGGTGCATATATGTTTAGGAGGGTGATTTCTTCCTGCTGTACATATCCCTTGATTAATACAAAATGTCCATCTTTGTCCCTTACAACTTTCCTAAGTATAAAGTTTGCGTCATCTGATATTAATATGGCCACTCCTGCTTTTTTTTGGGTGTTGTTTGCTTGGATGATTTTCCTCCAGCCTTTTATTTTGAGTCTATGTTTGTTCTGACTATTCAGGTGCGTTTCTTGTAGGCAGCAGAAGGTTGGATTGAGTTTTTTGATCCATTTAGCCACTCTGTGTCTCTTAACTGGTGCATTTAGTCCATTGACATTGAAAGAATTGTCCTGGGAGTTAGTGCCATCTTTATATTAAAGTTTGGTGTGTCTGTTGGTAAGCCTTGTCTTAAAGTATGCCGTTCAGTTTTTCTTTTAAGAATGGTTTTGAGTCTGTGAAGTTTTTGAGCTGTTGTTTGTCTGTGAAACTATGTATTGTTCCTCAAACCTGAAAGTGAGTTTTGCTGGGTGCAGTATTCTAGGCAAAGCATTTATTTCATTGAGTTTTGTCACTATGTCCCCCCACTGCCTTCTGGCCTTGAGTGTTTCTGGTGACAGGTCTGCAGTAAATCTCAAGGATGTTCCCTTGAATGTAATTTCTCTTTTCGATCTTGCTGCTTTCAGAATTCTGTCTCTATCTATGGGATTCGTCATTGTGACTAGGATGTGTCTTGGAGTGTTTTTTCTGGGGTCTCTTTTAGTTGGCACTCTTCAGGCATGCAGGATTTGATCACATGTATTCATTATCTCTGGTAGTTTCTCTTTAATGATGTTCTTGACTGTTGATTCTTCCCGGAGATTTTCTTCCTGAGTCTCTGGGACTCCAATGATTCTTAAGTTGTTTCTGTTGAGCTTATCATAGACTTCTATTTTCATCTGTTCCCATTCTTTGAGTAATTTTTCCATTGTTTGATCATTTGCTTTGAGGCTTTTTTCCAATTTCTTCTGCTGTATGTAATTGTTATGTATCTCATCTTCCAGTGTACTGATTCTATCCTCAGCTGCTGTTAACCTGTGGGAAATTTCAAACATGTTTTTCTTCAATTCATCTACTGAGTTTCTCAGACCTGTTATTTGATCTGAAATTTCCGTTTGGAGTTTTCTCATTTCTATCTTTATATTCTCCTGATTCTTTTTAGTTTTCTCTTCTATACTTTGTTTGAGTTCTTTGAACATGTTCCATATTGCAACTCTAAACTCCTTATCTGAGACACTGACTAGGTGGTTGATCATGTTCAAGTCATCAGAGTTGCCATCTTCATTCTCTATGTCTGGCACTGGCCCATGTTTTTTCCCTATTGTCACACTAGTACTGCATGTTTTTCTACGTGTTGTGATTGTATTCATTGGCTAAATGCTGTGCACTGTCGCGAAGGGGAGCGGAGCAACCGTGCTCCTCTGGCTTCTCCCTTTCTGGGCGTGTCGACTCACCTCCACGGAAGGCTCACAGGAAGGCAGGCTGGCAGATGGGCCGCACCCAGGATGAAATCAGGCCAAAAATGCAGGACAGCAGAGTAGAGAGGCAGAACGGTGCTGGCATCTGAGATCCAGCGAAGTTCAGTGGCTCCTCCCTTTCTGGGCGTGTCGACTCACCTCCACGGAAGGCTCACGGGAAGGCAGACTCCCCGGAAAGCTCACAGGAAAGCAGGCTGGCTGATGAGCCGCACCAAGGGTGAAATCAGGCCGAAAATGCAGGACAGCAGAGTAGAGAGGCAGAAGGGTGCTGGCATCTGGAGATTATTTTATAATAGAGGAAATTGAGTGAAGTGGGGGTTGGGTGGCAACATATAATTTATTCTGTAGCAGCATTTATCTATTTACAATGGAAAATCACTGCTAGTCAGGTATTATTAAGAACATCACTCTACCACTCCACTCCCCCCAAATATGTTTTTTAATGGCATTTTCCTGACGTCTTATAGAGATTATCAAGGGGTACATTGATCTGTTTGTACTAAGTCTCCCATAATGAGTTATAGTCACTTTTATTACAACAGCAATTCAATGAGACAATTTCTATCTTTTCCCACTTTATTGTCCCTTCTTTTTATCACTCTAAGTTTAGACTCTATAATTTCAAATTTGCATATATGTAAGCACATGCAAATAAGGTGTATATGTATAATCAATTTTAACTCATCCCATACAAAATATGTAAAGGGACACTTAATCTGGCAAGGGAACAAAATACAAAAGTTTTTCTAGTGATTATAAGCTGGAATATGGCAGGAATTAAGACACTACTGATTTATACACAGTAGTCCCTGGTTCAACCCCAGTGGTATGATCCCACCTGGATCCTTAATGTAAGTTTTTTTGAACACAGAGGCAGAAGTAAATTTTTAGCACAGCTAGGTATGGCCCAAGCTCCACCTCCAAAGAATAAAAAAGATTGGATTTGATAGGATATGGACAATTTTCATGTAATATATTAGGAATTAATGTCCATATCTTTATTAAATCATTTGGAACATGTCACTCTAGGCACCCATTTGGGAGAACTTTGGGAGCTAATTTAGTGGCTACAACCAGGTAGAGAAAAATAATTTTTTAGGGAAAATAATGTTCTTTTACCAAATCAAGCATTCATTTTTCGAAGGCTTGTGTGGTCTAATCAATTAAAGCAGAACAGAAAGGTAATGATAGGAATAATTTGCAAAATTACAGTTTTGTAATTCATTTCATCGACTTTTTCACCAATATGTACTAATTATGAAGTTCATAGCATAAAGGTACTCCTTGGTTAATAGAAGCATTGCCAGAGGAAAAGTGGTAAACAGGAGTGACAGTTCCAGAAATCTAGAAACATATTAATGAGTATTTCTATTACAGATGGAAATTACTGTGTTTAATTCCCATGGCAACTGCAAAGGGAATTTATATGGATAGGAAAATTCTAAAGCAACTCATTGTGACCCAGGAAAGCATAGACACTGGCATTTGCATTGTTTTGCAGATTAGAAAATCATAATGCTTGGTCTAAGCAATAGCATAGCAGAAAGGATGCTTACCTTGTTTGTGACCAATTTATGCTCTATCCCTGACGTCCCAAATGGTTCCCTATGTACCATCAGAAGTGATCCTTGAGCTCAGAGTAAGAGTAACCACTGACATTGCTGGGTGTGGCCCCCAAACAAACAAACAATTTGTAGTGCTTAAGATAAAAACTGGGATTTTTATTTTTATTTGCCAGGTCCATTTTTTTCTTTTTTCTTCCATTATTCTTTTGTTTTTTCTCTCTCTCTTCCTTCTTTTCTTGGTAGTTGTCACTAAAATTTTTCTCCCTTTTTTCTTATCCTTTTTATCTCTAATGACGGTGGAATGGATGCTCAATCTACAACAAGCTGTAAAGTGGAGACCAGTTGCACTAGCATTCTGGGGGATAAAGGAGGGAGATATGGGATGCATGCTGGGAACAGGGGCGGAGGGAGGACAGCACTGGTGGTGGGAATGCCCCTCATTCATTGTCACTATGTACCATAAATGATGCAGTGAAAGATTTGTAATGCACTTTGGTCACAATAAAATTAAAAAAAAAAGAAAGCTGGGATAAATTCAAGAATAAGCGAATGTAAACATTTTTATTCAGCTTAAAATAAGTTGTATAGTCTGTTTTGTCTATACAATAGCCAGGTGGAATTAAACAAATTAAACTCACCTGTAAAATGGATACATAATCAATAATATATCCTATGTAGAGGAATTGTTATACCTAAAAAAATAACAGATAAATTAAGGATGTGCAGTAGATGTTTAATAAATTAGTTTACACTCCTTCCTTAAAAAGTATTTATTTTAGGTTAAAGTATGCCTGTAAGCATGTCTTATGAATTTAAAGTTTATGTGTTTTTATATATATACTTATGTGGCAGGAAATGTAGTTTAAAATTATACATACATTAATGTCACAACACCTATAAAATCATCCTGTGCTTTCTTGCCAAAACAAATAAGATTATATATTACCACATTCCCTATCTTAAATTTCTTTGAGAATTCAGAATGTTTTGCATGAATAGCTATGACACTATTTAAGATTCAGTTTCTTTTCTATAATGCAAATGTTTATTTTACAGAACGGCTGAACTATAATGTAAATGTTATAAAGGACCTTGTCAAAAATTTTGTTATTGATCAAATATTGGAATACTTGATAGAACTAAATATATCTACATTTAAGAAGTTTTCCTTAATCTAAACATTTAATGCTTATTAAAAAATATTCAAGAGTCTAGTAGTAGAGAGCTTGCCTTATACAGTCAACCAGTGTTAGATCCCCAGAACCCCATTTGGTTCTTTGAGCTCCATTAGGAATGTTCCTTGAGAACAGCAGTAGAATAAGCCCTGAACACTGCTTAATGTAATTCAAAATATATAAAGTGAACAATCATTAACACACTACATTAGGCTCCTATTTTTTGTTTGTTGGGTTGTTTGTTTGTTTGTTTGAGGCACACCTATTTGTGCTGAGGGCTTATGCCTGGGTCTTCACCAGGTACATGTGAATCTTTTGGGGCTTAAAGGACCATATGGCAGGTCAGCCACATGCAAAGCAAGGTCTCTATAATCTTTCTTCTCTCCAGCCCTTCACGCTTTATTTTTGCTTTTAAAAGTCAATTTAAAAAATGGAAATGGAAGCATCAAACTTCCAACAACCATCAACATAAGGTTAGAAACCACTCAACCTATTATTACTTTGCTGTTTGTAACTTTTTTGCTTCTATATATTCAGTATTTGTTTCTCCACAGTTTAAAAAACTATGATATGAAGAATAGAAGTTTTATTTTTAAATACTAATAGGTAATTTTATAAAACACCTTTTATTAACTATTTTTGAATATAAACATGCTTTCCAATCTCATTTATGTAAATAGAGTTTGTATAGGGACTGTATGTTTACATGACAGGGTTTCTGCTATCATTAGCTGAAAAGAGAAAGCAATAATGACAAAAACTCATTTCTATACATGCATAACTGCATAATTAGTTGCCTGGAAAATTGCTCAGATTCATTTTTCCTCTCTTCCCTCAGACTTATTCCCAAATGGTGGCCCATCATATAGCCAGATTTTTTTTTTTTTTGGTTTTTGGGCCACACCCAGCAGTGCTCAGGAGTTACTCCTCGTTGTCTGCTCAGAAATAGCTCCTGGCAGGCACGGGAGACCATATGGGACACCGGGATTTGAACCAACCACCTTTGGTCCAGGATCGACTGCTTGCAAGGCAAACGCCGCTGTGCTATCTCTCCGGGCCCATATAGCCAGATTTTATGCCCTCAAGATTAATCGAGTTCACCACTAAAATATGAAATTATTTTTTAAGGAAAGTGGAGTTTTATTTGGTTAAATGTAGGACATATAGTAATTCCATTTCATTCACAATTTTAGGATTATGAAACAATGGGAGGAGTTGTTGTTTTGTTTTATTTATTTATTTATTTATTTATTTATTTATTTATTTATTTTTTGGTTTTTGGGCCACACCCGTTTGACGCTCAGGGGTTACTCCTGGCTATGTGCTCAGAAATCGCCCCTGGCTTGGGGGGACCATATGGGACGCCGGGGGATCGAACCGCGGTCCTTCCTTGGCTAGCGCTTGCAAGGCAGACACCTTACCTCCAGCGCCACCTACCCGGCCCCTGTTTTGTTTTATTTTCATTAGTGAAACAATAGGCAATATATATATATATATATATATGACTTCATTTAAAATCTGAGTAGTTTTAAAAAGTGTAGAAGAAATATATATATTTCATCACAGTAACTAACAGCATTTTCTAAAAATATTCTTCAACTCTATTGCATTTCTGTGTGGGTTTTTGTATAGTTTTGAACTTCTATAATTTTTCTTGTTCATAGCTTGTGTCAAATGGCAACACATCAAAGGCCTGGTTACAGATCAATAAATATAAAAATACTACTCTTCTCTTCAATGAGAACCAAATATGAACTGAAATTATGCAAAACCTGCCTAAATAAAATAGCAATGTAATTATTATACAAATTACATGCACATTTACACAGGTGGGATAAAGTAATTTGTTTGTGTGCTGAATACTGGCCTGTGTTCTGAAACAAGGATATGAAATTGTTCCATTGTCATGTTCATGTTCAGTAGTTTATGTTCAATTATCCCATTTTATGCTTGTATTATTTCATAACTCAAACTCATAATCACTCTATGAAAATGGTAGAATTACAGATGATATAAGAGCATGGGTATATGAAAGATATGTGAGAATTTCATTAAGGTATATTAATAAGGGATCCAGAAGATCTAGAATTAAAAAGAGCAAGATGGACTAGAGCAGACAATTAGAAATAAGGAAATTTCTAAAATTATTGAAAAAATTAGTATTAATATGTTTACATTTTTGACATAATTCATAACTGAGAAGATAGCTGTAATCATGAGCTAAAAGTGTTGGACAACATCAGTAGAGTTAAGTAAGCTAAGAAAATTTGGAGACATTTTTAAGGTACTCACTTTTACCAGTGCCATAAATATGTCAGTATTAATCATCTTATATGAGGATTCAAGTCACTATTTTGGGAAACATTGAATTATAGTGAAACACAAAACTTGTTAGTTTGTGTTTGCTTAGATCTGTTCATTGACATATATACCAAGTACTCCTCTCTGTAAGCTTTTTATTGCTTCAGTTGGTCTTTCAATGTGCTCTTGGAAAAAGGCATATTGCATGGTTTGATTATTTAGAATGTATTTTTTTTAAAAGTAATGACTTTTTATCTTTAATTAATAGAGTTTTAACATCATAGTACTACAAAAGTCTCTTTAATATTCTTCCCTATATGTCTTTGATATCCAATCAAGTGCTGCATACAGAATAAAATTATATTAAAACTTAAAACAAAATAGAAAAACAAGCTTTTCTTATTAAAGCCCATGCTTCTTTCTCTTATAGATTTTCTCAACATTTACATATCATTTAGCTCTAAAAAAGGGATTAAATCTGCAGTTTTCAGAGGTTTTTGAAAATAATAATAATTAAATTGAGTGACAGTTGAAATTATTTAAATCACTATCATACTTGAAAAATAAGAGCACTATAAATAGAGAATGGATTTGATATACTTGGACATGTTAATATTTTGGTTTGCTTAATTTTAGGATGGCCACATCTGGCAGTGTTTAGGGCTTATTCCTGGTTCTGGAATTACTCATAGTGAATATCAGGGATCATTTTTGTATAGGGAATGTGAAGAGGCAATGAAAGAAGCAGACAAAGGTTTGAATCTTGGTCAGCTGTATAATGACAAACACCCTACCTTCTATGCTAATTTTTCTAGGCCCTAATATCTCATTTCTAAACCTATAAATACTGGTTCTCAAACAAATGTAGAAGAGTATTCATCCCTGAAGCCCTTAGAGAAAAGGCAAATCCTTGGGCTGCCTTTTCTACTGTTCTGATCCAGTTAACTTGGGCTTGATCTAGATATTTAGCAGAGCACACACCAAGGTGACTTGGACACAGAGCCAACACTTGGCTTTATTCAGCATGGCCTGCAGGTTTCTGATAAAGTAATTTTAAATATTGGCTACATGTTAGAATTATCTGGAGAGCTTTCAAAATTCCTGTTGACCAGACCACACCTCAGACCAATTACATAGGAGCCATCTGGGATTGAATAGGATGATTTTCAAGCTCCCAGATGATCCACTATGCAGCCAAGAATGAAATTCACTGTGGAAAGTACTGAACTTCCTTAGCTCCTCAGAAATGGATAAAAGTCATAAGATCTGTATCTAATGCTCCAGGAAAAGCTGTGTCAGCCTCTTAATTAATTAGCTTGTAAAGAAAAAAGTTACCTCGAGACTTCTTTCCCCGTGTATTCTTCAATAATGTAACTTTTAGCTTCTTTCTTCAGAGAACACATAGAGGAATTCATAAATGGAAACACAATTCTGTGCTAATATAATACACTGAACTGTAGCAAAACCAAAAGAGTAAACACTTTCTTTCCCAAGAATTCTGGTCCTATAACTTTAAAAAAAATAAGGTCTCCACTTTTTTAATATAAGGAACTTCTTAGCATAAATTTTATCATGTTTCATAGCCTCCTGTAATCATTTTTATAATATCTTTAATCACCATGATTACAAACATGATTGTAGTTGGATTTCAGTCATAAAAAGAACACTCCCCTTTTCACCAGTGCAGCATTCTTGTAATCATTTCTGAACTGATCCCCAAATTATTTTTCTCTACTAAAATTCCAAAATGGGAAGATATTTTTCTATAAGGGACAATCTCGATAATTATAAATAACATCATTCTTGGGCCATACAAAACAGGAAGACAAGTCACAGGTAGCTAGCAATGACACACATGTGACTTTCATGTTATGCACTAGTGTAGACCATTAGGGTTTTATAAATATTTTAAACGAATTATAGACTGGATGTTCCATACCCCCAAAATAAAACAATATGACAAAATTTTATTCTCCATAAACTGCAGCTTTTCTTCCACTCTTCTCTTCATTGACCCTCTTCAAAGAATACACCATGAATCACGGAAGCAAAGAGCAAATATTTGGTATCAATATTTGGTAAAGTGCATCCATCTTGTCTTGAGAAAGTATATTATGGGTTTTATAGCAGCAGATTGTTGATTGGTTTAATTATAGGGCCAAAATTTCTTTTGTTGTTTGTTTTTATTTTTGTTCTGACTCCATATCTGACTGTGCTCAAGACTTACTACTGGCTCTATACTTATAGATTACTCCTAGATGGCTTTGGCAACCATATGGGATGCAGGAGATCAAGCCAAAGTTGGCAACAGGCAAGGCAAGCACCCTACCTGCTGTATCACTTCAGCTCCAGGGCTACAATTTCTTATCCTAAATCCTTAGTTCTCAATGTTTTGTATTTGTTTTTGTAAAAATAAAATATTTTATATTTTAGAGAAAAGACACTCTGTATATGCTGTTATACAAACAATATCATGCAAATTCTTTGTAACCAGCAGAAAATATTTCTGCAGCTCACCATAGAGCTAGCCATATCTTATAACTGATAAAGATTGATTATTTTTGCTGCCAAATAAGTTTGCACAAATCTTGGAAGAGACTGTGTTTTAAAGTTTACTTTAATATTAGGATTGTAAGATCACAATTCTTTAAAAAATGAAAATTTTTGCTTTTGTTGTGACTTATAGAAATTATAATTTGAATAGAGAAAGAGAATTTTGTGCATATTATTTTACTAATCTTAATGAAAGCTTACTTAAATAGGTAGCATTATTTTTATTTCATCAACAGAGCTTTGTCTTTCACAGATAAATTGCTTGTAAAATATTTGGATTGTTATGGAGCTCACACTCAAACAATTGATATTTCCATAACTTAAAGCTCACCTTTCTATTCATCTCTATTACCAAAAAAAAGCTGAAGACAAAAAAAACTGAATTAAGGACATGTATGAATTTTATTTTATATTTTAGAAACCTAAACTGATTGCATCATTATAGTTATCTTGAAATATTTTGAACAAAACATTTAGCTTCAAACTTCGACCTAACAATATGGTAACATAGGACTTTAACAAAATATGTACTTTGTCCTAATGATTAGTCAGTTATTAAATAAAAGAAAACAATATAAAACACACATCTTATATATAGGTTTTCCACACCCAGCCTTTTGAGAATGTTCCAGAAGAAACTTCACAGGGAAGATCCTATAAGGACTGCCTTACAAGGTTCTTCAGATGGATAATGGAAATAAGTCTCTGTGAAAACCTTCAATTAAGGCAATAAACGTATGTGCGCTACAGCGCACTGGTGTTGGTTGCAAGAAAGCAAATACAGAACGATGTGTCCTTCTGTGCAGTGTTCCATTAGAACCCCCAAAATTTAATACTTGGTTGCTATCACTGCTGTCTTTCAGATAAATATAATTTCTTCCTAAATATATATGTATGCTCATTAATAGGAAGTTAAATTTCTTCCAATAATAGCCCTTAATAATGATAACTTTTATAAAGTTTTTTTTTCTTATATTTCCTCTTCTTTTTCAGAGAAATAGTAATGGCAGGCCTTATCAACTGTCATCAGCACAAAATGAGTAAATGACAGTTTTGATCTAAGTGTTTTTTTAAATGACAGAACAATTTTTACAAATGGGGATGTAGAGCAAACAGTGCAACAGAAACTATCATATTGAACTTAAGTTCAATAACTTGTATACTACAGACTTTACAATTTATCAAATTAAAAATCCAAACAAACTACTTTTCAGAAACCAGGGCTTCATTTTCCCTAAGACCTCTGCACTCAAGGAACAAATTCAGTATGTTGCTCATTAATGTGTTGTGGACTTGAATGAACCATTTCTAATGGATGTAGCATATTTTCATCTTCAATCCTTTGGGCCTGAGCACTGTCATCTTACTCCTAAGCCTTGGTGTGTGTCATTATGAAAGTAGCAGTGATTGCACTGTTAATTATATTATTATTTTTTTCTCTGACTCTGAACTACACTTCCAAGCATGAAGTTTTGGTTTGTCTTCTGTGTGTTGACAATATCATCCACTGAAATTTAGTGCTGCACATTAAATATTTGCCAGGTCATAATGGAAAACACCTTGTCATCTACTATGCCATCCTTCAGAGTTCATTCAAAATAGATGTTCTTTAGATACCAAATGCAAGTCCAAATTTGTGTGCTATGTGTGTGTTCTACTTAAAAATGATGATGGGGAGGTGAACAATATCATAGCTTTACTTTCTGCAGAGAAGTGATATCATTTTATATTATAAATTAGCATTTTTATATTTTGCTAATATGATTTTTATAACAGAATAATACAACTTCATGAGTGGTGAGTATTTGAAGTAAATGAGTTCTCCTTCCTCTAGGATTCTGCAAGAAAAACTCCAATGTTAGAAGAGCACTCATTCGATTTTTTAAGTCAACCAAGATTAATGATTCATTCAGGATTCATTTGCTTTTAGATAATGAAGGCAATAAAAAAAAAGTGGTCACTGTGCCTTGTATATTTTTATGCAGCTTTAACCTGTTGAACTAACTTGAATAGCTTGAACTATTTCCACTGTATTTTCTTCAACTTATGCAAATAATTTCAGCATTCTGTTTTATTCATGTGTCCCTTCTGATGATCACCTTTATCAATGATAAGACCTAAGTAGGATTCTTCTAATTTCAGCCAATAATAAAACAGTATCTCAGAGGTTCAAACTTAAGTGTAATGTGAAACAGAGTTTTATTTCCACAGAGTTCTGTAAATAAAAGTTAAAATAAATCATTACCCTGATAGATTAAATTGTCACCAAATCCAAAACCAATGACAACAGAATCGAAACTCAATTTACAACATACTAGACACAGAGAGGACCACTTATAATAGCAGCCTGGGGGTAAAAGAGGTGGATATGGGATGCACGCTGGGAACAGGAGTGGAGGGAGATAACATTGGTGGTGGGAACGCTCCTGATTCAATATCACTATGTACCTAAAATATTACTGTGAATGATATATAATCCACTTTCATTAAAATAAAAAAAGGAATGACAGAAAAAAATTTCACTAATGGCATGGCCTATGGGAAAAAGTAGCATTATCTAAAATTTTTGCATTGAAAAAGTAGCATTATCTAAAATTAAAAAAAAAAAAAAACAGCTTGGTTACTCTTGGTTCTCTGATCAGGAAATTTCTGCTGATGGACTTGGACTCATGGGTCATACGAGATGCCAGAAAATCAACTGCATTATAAGCAAGCACCCTACCCATTGAACTATCACTCCAGCTCTTAGGCTGTGTCTTGTCAAGCATAGAACTCCTGACATTTGTATATTAAAACTGTGTTTATCATTAGACTGTATTTTATCCATTCACAGATTTCTGTTATCTGTGAGGCCATTGAAAATAAATCTGTGATGTACTATTTCCAAAGTTCTTAGGGTTTTTATACCATTATATGATGCATTATATAACTGACATGTCTTTTGATATTATTATTACTTATTTTCTTTAAAGTAAAAAAGTTTGGGCAGAAGCCATAGTACATCAAGTAGGGTGTTTGCCTTTGGTGTAATTGCCAGCATTTCATATAGTCCTCGAACATCGTCGGAAGTAATTCCTGGGTGCATACCCATATCCTGTGTGTGTCCCCCTCAAATACACAAAAGTAAAAGAAATTAAATATAAAATTTTATTGGAAAGTAGAAGAGAAAGAAAAAGAGACTTTCCATGTGGGGAAAAGTTTAGTATAAGACTATATTCTCTTTTAAAATTTTAATCCTGTAGTGACTTGCATTACAACAATAAGAACAACAAGTTACATTCTAATCATGCTTATTTATTTACTTAATTTTTGTGACACACAGTAGTGCTCAAGCCTACTTTTGGCTATGAACCAGGGATCATTCTGGTCAAACTTGCGACCAAAACTCTCCTGGATGCAGCAGATTAAATTAATGTTTACAGATTATAGGCAAGTCTCCTACCAGCTGTACTATCTCTCCAGCCCCTATTATACAAAGTTTAAGTGGGAATTTAAAGTTGCTAATGTCTCCTCAAGACAATGAAAAGTATGCATGCTTATTTTGCTCTTCACTGATACTAATATTGTTTATCTCCGGGTTTAAGTCAAATCAAACAGTCAATTATATCCTTCTCACTGTACTTTAATATGCCTAAAATCAGAGAAAATAAATCTAATTTCTTCACAAACTAGTTAAATATATTTTAGTTTGTTAAAATGCTCTAATGTGAAAAGATTTATGTATGCATACAACAAAATTCATGGCATACAATTCTTAAATAAAATTGATATGTGATATATGTCTTTGACTTGTATAGAGTCAATATAAAAGCTGCAATAAAAAGCTTTCAAAAGAGACAAAGCTCCTTGAAATGCTGCTGTTATTTTGGCTGTCACTCATGTTGGATCTTACATAGCCCTGTGTGTGGCATGATTTAATGATGCTATACCCGTTTTCCATTGCACTATTTCAGTAGACATGATATGGCTAGTTGCATATCTAAATCCTGATAAGTAACAGTCATTCCCTAGGGGTGTATGTGTTTGCAGTTCTATTGCTAAAAAAATAAAAGAAATCTCTATAAAGCATTCTATGGCTGAGGTAAACAATGAAGATTAGTCTGGAATCTGGAAACATGAATCAAAATATGAAGTGTTTAAGTAGATTTTTGTCAACAAGCAAATGCCATTTCAGTCTGAGCATTTCACCACCTCATTCAGTGCCATCTGTCTCAGAGGCAGCAATTAATTTGAAATTCCAATATGCAGTATTAAAATTCCATTAACGCTGAACAGAATATTAACAATATTAACGTGTCTAGCTGTGCTGTTTCCTATCTCTCCAAATCCCAGTGTTAATTTTGAATAAAGCAGGTATAACATCTTAGGGTGTTTGGTTAATTAAGGATATTAAATGAAATATATAATTATAGCTACATTTGATATAATAGCAGTTGAATAATGCTGCGTGTTTTTGCAACTAGATTATCTATAGGCTATTGTTTTGTAGAAAGGTAATAATTATTTATAAAAAAACACTGCATATATGACAACCAATTTCCTAAAACTCTGACTTAGACATTATTTTTCTTTTATCTTTCTTTTAGAACCACATCACGGCCTTTGCAGAGGTCACATGATATTGAAGCAGCTGGATTTTCACTGCATTGGACATCATCTCTTTTTACCATCCATTCATGATACCCAAAGTTTGTTTGCTCACAAAAAATTTATACAGGTGTCTAATAATTTTTATAATTTTAAAGATCAGAGTCAACCTGTCTGTTGCCCCCTCTAGACTGTGAGCTCCTCAAGGGCAGGACTGTGTCTTTCTTCTCTGTATCCCCAGCACCTACCATATAGCCTCATTCACACGAAGTAGGTGTTCAATAAAAAGATGATGGCTGAAAGAGCAAATTATTTCCTAAAATGTTCACTCAAGTTTCTCACAGGATCACTACAACAATATGAAAAGAAGGTCCTACACATGTCATATTTTGAATAATAAAGTCCTCCATTGGGGGATAGTCTTCAGCTTTTCCTTTTCCTTGTGCTATTCAAAATACATCAGATTTTATTTGAAGTGGACTTGAAAAGTCATGGGGGTTTTATTTTCTTAATCAGCATGACATTATTTCTATTCTAACAGATTTCGGTGTGTGAGATCACTTTTAGAAATATGTTCTAGACTAAAACAATGTTTGCACATAATAGAAAGCAATGTGTCACTTAAAATACCACTCATACTCTCCATTCTAAGACTGGTGCTTCTGCTTTTAAAGGGGAAAATGCCAATTTTTACTGTAATAAGTAATGTATCATAATTAAAATATTTATTTGGACTTTTTTTCTTAACATTGTGGTTTAATTGTTGACTTGTGGTTTTTGAATGCAGATCATGTTTAGGACAGACTAAATAACTAAATCTAATGAGGGTATCTAATTAGTAAGCATTTTTCCACTAAGAACAGTATCTCAATATAGGGACTTTTCTTAGGCTGGTTACTCATCAAAATTCCCAAAGGACAACAACATGACACATAATTTAAATTACATATAATAACAAACCAAGCCGCCATATTTTACTCTGCATATGTGTCACACTTAGTGTTTTACGAAAGTATGTATTCTTTTGTTAATTCATCAAGTTTTCAATGGTCCTGATAAAAATGAGTATGATTTTATTTTTTTCAATTTGAAAGGTTTTACTAAAGCAGAAAATATGTAACACACTCAATTCTATACAATTAGTATGAGGCAGCTAATGTACTGACCACAAACATTCATTTTAAAGATAATTTTGGAGTGGCTGGAGAGACAGTACAGTGGGTACAGTACTTACCTTGCACACAATCAATTGTGTGCCAACCCCAGTACTCATCCACTGAGCCCTGCTAGGAATTATCCTTGACTACAGAGCAAGGAGTAAGCCTTGAGTACTGCCTGGTGGTCCCAAAGACAAGACAAAACAAAAATCAGGTTGGAGGCCTCAATAGAAAAAGTTATAATCTATTTTAAGTATTTATGTTCTCTGAACATTTATTAAACTTTATTGATTGATTGATTGATTGATTGATTGATGGCACTCAGGGGTTACTCATGGCTCTGCACTCAAAACTCGTCCCTGGCTGGCTGGGGGATCATATGGGATGCTGGGAACCAAACTGGGTCCCTCCCAGATCTGCCACATGCAAGGCAAATGCCCTACTGCTGTGCTACCTCTCTGGCCCATCTGAACAATTTTAAAGTCTATAACTATTTTAAACAAATTGAAACATATTTATCATTGTTTATATTGTTTATAAAAACAATTCCAACTGCCATAAAGATAATGCAAAATATAAGGCACTAGCCTTGCATGCAGCAGACCCTGTTTCACTCTTCAGTAATAGTCTTTGTTCCCTCAAAGTTATCACCAAGAGTGAATCCCAAAGCACATGGTCAGGGATTATTCCTGAGCACTGCTGGATGTGCCATCCCATCCTCAATAAAACAAAATAATTCCAACATGTCTAGAAAGACCTCAATCTAATGTTTCTCCTATTTCTCCATGCCCGCCATGAATCTGGAACAAGGACTACTACCTCCCATCCTCTGGAGAGGCATAAAGGGACATTTATCACAAAAACCATCTGACATTAAAGATAAAAATCATATAAGGAGGTTGAAGAGAATTACAAGAAGTCAGTTTTAGTGTACTCTTCAATAATACTTTTATAATCTTTAAAACTACCCCAAGTTTATTTGGCTTATATGAATAATAGTTTTCAATTTTCTCCATAGTTTCAACAGTAATTATAAGCTAAATTTAACCAAAGTCTTTCCCATTTCTTTTAAAATAAATGTCATTTGTTCTTTTCAACTTTTGTTGGATCTACATTTCTAGTAGAGCCCAAATAAGAACATAGGTGTTTCTAATATTTTAAAACTTGTAACACAATTCAGTTCTGCTGAAAACTTAGAACATAAAAAAGTTTGGGATACTTTGATTCTCTTTAAAGGTATTCTAAATAATAACAGTGGTGAAAAGGGGTTAACATGCCGGTAGTTTAATGAAAAGGAATGATCACTGTTTTAGAAGGCAGAATTACCAGTTGGAATTACAGTTAGGTAAATGCAAGCATGTTTGATGAGCCAATTTGTAGGGATTTTTTTTCCTGTGGAAAGACTTTTGTACATATTTGTATGTAAATGTAATCTTACCTACTAAACCTGATGAACTTATGACTTTTTCAAAAACTCAAATTTAATCCAAAATTAGAGTAAATTTACATTTGATGCTTAAAAGTAATGAGCCCAATATTGTATAATAAATAATCTTAGCATGAAGAAAATTCAAAAGAGTGAGATTCAGATACTTAAAGTAAAAATCCAGGCAAGAACTCTTAACCATTCTGCTATTACTGTTAACTAAACTGATACACATTTTAAAAATATTGGTAAAATATTGGTTTGTAAATATGTCCATGCACAGTTTAGTAAAGGCAAGCTAACATAATTTTCTGATAAAAACAACTTTTTATTCTTACTTGGGAACCAGGTCAGCCTAAAGATTACAGTAAACTGTTTGCATGGCAGAAATTCTGCACATGTTTTTACCTGGTTTTTAAAATTCTTTAAAGGCTCTTTTATGTTAAAAGAGAAGTGAACCTTCTTTGACAGACTTTGTCTATTTTACTCCTAACTGGGCCTCTCTTTTCTCAGGATCTATCCTAGCCAAATATTTCAGTTATATTTAGCATACGGTTTCCTTTGTGAAGGTGCAGTAGGGGAAGAAATGATTCTCTGCTGTGTGTTGTATTTTTCAAATAAAAAATTTTAAGTAAAACCTTAATATGCTTATTTATCCCTATCTATTAATCATTTCTTTTGGGGTGAGAGCCTTATTAATGTGTTGGTGGTCAGATGATGAGAAACAACTGGGGGATATGCAAAAGGAAATAATAATAATAATAATAATAATAATAATAATAATAATAATAATAATTAAACTAGTTTTGGAAGGACAGTATCTAAATGATCTTCTGTATACTTTTATACAGAATTTTATGCTAAAATTTTATCAACACCTCATTTGCAAATTACAACCCTCTAAACTATCTGGAACACTGAGCAAGTACAATCTACATAATCTGCCACTATATGTAAGGCCATGGTTCAAAAAAATAGATGTAAATAATCTAGCTTCTGCCTTTACTAAAATTTGATTACCCCTTTCATAATTTACCTGGACATATCCCAAGTAGTTCTATTTATGCCTTGCAAGCATACATCTCCCCCACAGTTTACTCAATTTTTTTAAGTAATACAATATGTACCATATTTTAAAGAATCAAACTTTGTTTTAGAAAGAAAATTGAAATTATGGGACTGAATACATTGTTTAAAGGGCTGAACATATCCTATTCATGTTGGAGGCCCATTTCAATTCCTTGATCAAGCATGGTTCCCTGAACACCCCAAGAACCAAGCAGGGAGATTCTCCCTAAGTATAGACAAAAGGAAGGAGGAAGGAAGGAAGGAAGGAAGGTAGGAAGGAAAAGAATAAAAGGAAAGAAAGGAAGAAAGGGAAGAAACAACGAAGGAGAGAAGGAAGGGGGAAAGAAAGGAAAGGAGGGAAGGAGGAAGGAAAAAAGGGAAGGAGGGAAGAGAGAGAGTGAAGGAAGGAAAGAGGAAAGGAGGGAGGGAAGGAAAAAAGGGTGGGATGGAAGGAAGAGAGGGAGGGAAGGAGGAAGAAAGGAAGAAAAAGAGAGGATGAAGGAAAGAAAGAAAAGGAAGGAAAAAAGGAAGGAAGAGGGAAGGAAGGAAGAACAAAGGAGGGAAGGGCAAAAGGAAGAAAGGAAGAAGAGAGGTAAGGAAGGAGGGAAAGAGGGAAGGAAGAAAGGAAGAAAAGAAGGAAGAAAGGAAGGAAGGTAGAGAGGGAAGGAAGGCGGAAGGATAGGGAGGAAAGGGAAGGAGGGAAGGGAAGGAAGGAAGGAAGGGATGGAGGAAGGAAGAAAGGAAAAGGAAGGAGGGAAGGAATAAGGAAGAAAGGAGGGAATGAAGGAAAATGAAAGGAGGGAAGGAAGGATGGGAGGGAGGGAAGGAAAGACAAGAGGGAGGGAAGGAAGGAAGGCAGGAGGGAAGGAAAAGGGAGGAAGAAAGAAAAGAAAGAGGAAGAAAGGAAGGAAGAAGGGAAGAACGAAAGGAAACAAAGGAAGAAAAGAAGAAAGGAAGGAGGAAAGGAGCAAAAGACTTATAGTTCACAAGGGTCTTAATAAAATATTAAAAATAAATATATAAAATAAAATGAAAACGTATGGTTGTAGAACCCAAGTCACCCAAGAACATATTAGTGTCTAAAGAAACTGGTACAGCTACGTAATGGAATACTATGTAGCTGTTAGAAAAAATGAAGTCAAGAAATTTGCTTATGCATTGATTGATACAGAGATTATTATGCTGAATGAAATTAGTCAGCGGGAGACAGATAAAAAGAAGAATCTCACTTATTTCTGGAATATAAGAAACAATAGAGATGAAGATCAGGAGGACCAGCCCATGGTAGGAAGCATGCCACAAAGAGTGGTGAATGCAGTTCGGGTAGTAAATGGTCCTTTTGTGACAATGATAGTAGGAACTGATCAATCTGAACAAGAACTAGGTGCAGAAAGGGGATAAAGTAATTAGCATGTTATACCTTCATTAGCAACAGTACAAACCACAGTGTAAAAAAGAAGGAGAGAGAGAGAAAAAAGAGAGAGATGGAGGTAGGTAGTAAGAGAGAAAAAGAGAAAGAAAAGAGAAAGAGAGAGATATAGAGATAGAGAGTGTAAATGGTTGCTCCATAGGCAGAGGAGGGTGGTCAGAAATGTGCACTAGAGAAGGGTGGTGTACCTTCTATGACTAAAATTCAATCATGAACAATTTTGTAACCACAGTGCTTTTATAAATGAATTATAATAAAAACAATATAAAAATTAAAAAGTAAAATAAAATCTATGGTTTTCCATGTACTTAAGGAAAAGAAAATATTTTTTCTAAGCCACACTAATACTATTAGTATTCAAAACTCAAAAATTATCTCAGCACATTCCACATGCTCTCCTCATGTAAAAGGCTCGGCTTCATGACTATTCTTTAAGGGTATACCATGCTGGTAAAATCCATAATACATGGTCTTTGGGTTGAAAAACTCCAGGGACTCCTCAGAGTGTGAAAAAGTTAAATTACCTTGAACACATTGTTAAATTCTCAATGACTTTAATTACACCATTTTGAGATATAACAACTCTCACAAATTTTCTTTTATGCACTATTTTTGATAATCCAATTTACCATGTTAATGTAACAAATATAAAAAAAATTGTTTTTACCTTCTAAGGGGACAGATTGGGGAGAAGGTGTGGGGAACTTTGGGAAATGCTGTAGGAAAAGTCACACCAATGGTAGAATTAATTCTGGTTTATCAAATGCCTGGAATAATTGTATTTATTATAAACAACTTTATAAACTTCAGTCTTTAAGTAGTTATGATTAAAAATGAGTATAATTCACAAATATTATAGTAAAAATATCTTTAAATTTTGTTGTTTTTATAATATCTTTTTTAAGCATGTTTGTAGTTGGGTTGCAGTTATAAAAAAGAACACCCACCTCACCAGTGCAACATTTCCACAACCAATGCCCCCGATCTCCCTTCTCCTCCACTCCTTTGCCTGTATTAGAGACGAGCATTCTACTTCTCTCACTCATTAACATTGTCATGGTAGTTGTTAGTTTAGTTATTTTACTCACCACACTTTGTGGTGAGCTTCATATCTTGAGCTGGTCCTTCTGGCCCTCATCTCTGGGCATTATAAAAATAATGTCCTTTATTTTTCTTAAAACCCATATATCAGTGAGATTATTCTGTGTGTGTCTCTTTCTCCCGTCGGCTTATTTCACTAAGCATAAAAGTGATGACATTCTTAACAGGGATGATCTCACCAAGATCCATACCATTCTATGATGTGCCCCATACCATTCTATGGTGTGCTTTATGCATTTATAAATGTGTTTCCATTTATATTTTATACTGTAACCACTGTAAGAAATGGGGGAAGTGTTTTTCCTAAGAAGAAAAATATATTTTAATTGATAGGAAAAATAAAATAAACACTCTCCAAAATATTATGGCTCTTTAATATAAATTGGGTATATAGAGAGGTATAGTTTCTGCTCAGGAAATATAGTTAATCTTTATTCATAAATATGTATCATGTTTTTCTACCCTAAATGCTTTATAATGTTCTAACTAGAATGGTAGACGTAGTCCCTGCCCTTTATACTTGAGAGTCAAACAGTTCCACATTGAAGGGATTATATATAGATTACAGAAATAGTTGTTGTTCAATTAAAAAAAACAAAACTGGCCTAAGGCCAAAGTGTTATCACGGTGGTAGGGCATAAGCCTTGCACGAGGCTGACCTAGGATGGATGCGGGTTTGATCCCTGGCATCTGATATAATCCCCCATGCCTGCTAGGAGTGATTTCTGAGTGTAGAGCCAGGAGTAATCCTTGAACACAACCAGATGTGCCTCCACAAAATTTTAGCTTCATAAATAATATTGTATAATTTGACTATTGCTACATTTTAAAAACCCAAAAATACTGCTCTAAGCAGCTATTTTCCATTAAAAGTCTATGGATGAGTTGACTCTTTTAAGAATAATTGTACGCTCCTTTCTCGTCCTCCTCTGCTTCTCCCCTCCTCTTCTCCTCCCCCCTCTTCTCTTCCTTCCTCCTCTTAACTTTCTCCTCTCCCTCCTCCTCTTCATCCTCTCCTCCTCATCATCATCTCCTCCACCTCTTCTCCCTTATCTTTCCTCTCCCTCCTCCTCTTCTCCTTTCCCCCTCTTCCTCCTCTTACCTTTCTCCTCCACCTCCTTCTCCTCCTCCCCCTTCCTCGCCCACCCAAACCCCCCCCCCAAAATAAATAAATAAGAACAATTGTGCTCAATTTTTATCCAGATTGGATCCTGGAGAGTACAGTAGTTAAGGTCATGCATATGTCCAATCCCAGATTCAATTCCAGACCCTGTATAATGTTACCTAAACATCACCAGAAGTATCCCTGGGCACAAAGTCAGAAGTATTCCCTGGGTATTGCCAGTTAAAAATGTAAATAAATAAATAAATAAATAAAACAAAATTGATCCAGATTGTTATTTTTGCTAATCTTGGGTGATGATCACTTGAATTATCATGATTTTGCTAGGGATAATTGAACTTTTCACAATTTTTGAATCTTCATCATGCTAGCTAAAGTACTTCACATGAAGGTCATTAACATATTATCATATTCACACCCTTCAGTTGGCTAAGCCAACTAAATGATTTCAATTATTTGAATCATTAGAATAATTTGGCAAAGGCCAAATATTTTCTACTTGACTCGGGAGTCTGAAATTCAGAAAGTTGCTCAGAGTTTCTTTGTAGCAGATCTTAGGGACCCATCATATGTGGGAAATTGAACCTGGGCCTTCTACATGCAATATCAGTTCTTTCAGTCATCAGCATAGTTCTCTTATGGCATATTGCATGCTCTTTGCATATACTCTGTATGGTTATTTCTATTGTTCAATATGTATCTGCATGTTTAGCTGTATATTGAGCACATATATTAGTATCCTTTCTTTTCTTTAATTATAATTTTTATTTTGACCAAAGTGAATTACATAACTTTCACAGTGATATTTTAGGCATCCTTTCTTTTTTAAAAGAAATGTCTATTAATATTCAATAGGCACAGTAAATATTGAGGGAATTAGAAAGGGAATTCCCTTGACCTAGGAGATACAGGGTTTCTCCACCCTTGAAGTATACTGTCATGGGAATAACTATAGGCTCCATACATGTTCTTTTACTCTCCACTTGGTCCTTTGGTGGTGTCTGGAAACTTTCTGCTCCATCATGGATGATAATATCCTGCCTCTCTAGCTAGTGATCTTGGTATTTGCACAGGTCCAAGGATGGAGCCTAGAATGGAGTCTTTCTTTATGGTTCTAGGAGTTCTGTTCCATCATTGTTGTTTTAATCAGTCTTCTGTAATTGGTTTTTGCCCCGATCCTAGGATGAAGCATAGAATAGAGTCATTCTTTATATTTCCAGAAGATCTTCTTGGTTGCAATTGTCTCATTCAGACCTCTGGAGTGAGAGATCTTGGCTGTTGTACAGAGATCATAGGCTAAGGCCTAGACTAGGGTCTTTTTATTGGTCCCAGGATAAGTTCTGCCCAGTCATGGTTATCACAGTCAGTCTTCTACAGATATTAAAGTTGGCTTTTTGTACCAATCAAAGAATGACATGTCTTCTGAATTCATCTTATCATTAGGAGTTGAGGTAAGACAACCTGCTCTTAGTCCAAGTTGTTGCCATTTTCTCATTATGAGGATGTCATATCAAAACCAGCACATGTTGGTGTCAGAGCAGTATTAAGAATGTCCCAGAGGGAGTTTGGTTCTTAGAGCTGTTGCAGAGAACTGTGTCAATTCTATGTCTGAGATCTAGGGTTCAGGGTTGGACGGTTGCTGCAGGTGTCCTGCGTCTCAGCAGCTCTAGTGGGTTGAAGTCCTTCACGAGAAGAAAGTGGAAGCATGAGCGGCCAAACAGGATAATGTCGAAAATGATGACCATACACAGAGTATGGTGATCCGCATCTTCAATAGACGTGAGACAACTTTACTTTTATGGCTGCAGACATTTAAGCACAACTCTGGTATGCAAGTTATTTCCATGATAACAAAGGTCAGAGAATCTTTAGGAGGAACAACATAATGGTACCGGACCCTAGAATTTGTATATCAAAAAACTAGCCAATACAGGTGAAAAGAATCCTGTGCTATTGAGGTAAGGTGAACTATGAGAAGGGGGTGTTCTGGTTTAGCAAGAAGCTTATTATAACAAAAAAGAGTAATTGGTTTTGCTACAATTTTGCAGCCTGCCGGAATAGTAAAATGCAAGAAGGACAGAAGCTATTGTTTACCTCCTAGAAGTTGAGACCAGAAAAACAGTTTTCAGGTAGCTGGCTGGACTCATCTTTGAGTTGCAAATATACTTAGCCAGCGGGGAACTTTGGCGGTCTTTGGTACTGAAATTTCTTTGACTGCACACTGACTGAGCCGAATTTTGGTCTGTAGTTTTACAAGGGAGACAGCATGCCAAATAATGACCGAAATGTAATGCCAAGCATCTCTTCAGAAATTCCTCAACCATCCACTCAGGAAAAAAAGGCGTCCACAGCGGGCCTTTGAGGAACCCCGTGGGGGTTATTTCTCTTCATCAGGAAGATACATCTGGTGGGCTGAGCTCCCCTAAAAGTTTATGTATGCCGTGGCAGATGGTCACTGTCTAATCACATGAAGTCTAATTTAGGACCACATGACATATGTTCAAGGTGGGAGATGCCCCTGTATTGTAAAGTATATGAGTTCTTATAGTAGATAAGAGCTTGTTTCGATATGCAAAATTTCCCCCTCTTTACTATGCCTTTGTAAGAAAAAGTGGTGGTATATTATATTGTGGTGCATTTAGAAGTGAGTGTGTCAGGCTCCATCATCTCTGTGCCCTGGTTTTGACCTGAGCTATTATACTTGGCAAATTTTTTTCTTGTAGGTTTTTGTATCAAGCAGAACCAAAACAAAACAGAAACAAGAGTATATATATGTATATATACATATATATGTATGTATATATGTATATATACTCATATATATACACTCATATATGAGTATATATGCTCATATTTATAAAGAAAAAATAAACAAAAATAAGTTAAAAATATTAAGGAAACAAAGTGATGCAGGAGACTACCTTACATTTGGGGATAAACAAGTTAAGAAGTAGTATTATATAGGTCTTAAACTTATAAAGGAAATATAGGCTTCCCCATTGTCTTTTGATATTTTCTTGTAGGGGGTGGAATCCAGAATATATTTTTATCACACACCCTGGTCTTGTTGAGATTGAAAAACAATTTGTGGCAGAAAGGGCTCTGGTAGAGTTCTTGCACTAGGTAATCTTCTGGAGCTGAGTTTGGTATCAAACAGTCCACATTTTGGGGGGATGAGAAGGAGGGCCACAGAGCATGAGTCAGCAAGGGTGTTGGTTGTAGATTCTTCTTGGGGTCGAGATGTGGGGGTGGGGGTGTGTCCATTCGCTTGGGATCTGGGTGATGGCTTACTGGGGGTCAGTCTTGATACCTAATGGGTTAAGAAGTGAGGGTAAAAAAGCATTAATAAGGCAGGATATTGGATTGTAAATGTGGGGTAAGGAACTAGTAGGATTTCTGAAGGTGGGGAGGAGGGATAGTGTATAGGAGAGGCTATATACATTATAGGCATGAGTTGTTTACAATTTAGATTTGACTCTCATAGAGGAGTCCTCTCTCTATGTACTCATGCCTACATAAAAATATACAATACTTATCTTTTCTTGAACTGTTGTTAGAGGTCTGACCCTAATGGGATGGGACTGAGCTCTTAGGACTGGTTGAATAAAGATACATAATTAACTTAGGTAAGAGGAAGAAACAGAAAAAGATAAGAGAACAGAAAAATGGGTAAATATAGTAAAAATAAGGTTAAAATTAATTAAAAAAAAAGATGATGATGACGAAGAAGAGGTAGAAGAAAGGGGAGAAAGAAAAA